>NW_027655983.1:0-260106 GCF_964235325.1 Thermobia domestica
CAAAATAACGCATATTTCACTGCATTTCCCTACACTGACACACCACTAGGTTGCTTGCATATGACACCCGAGGATCACATATGCGTATTTTTACGTAACACAAAGAGAAACTACCTAATTATATCAAACTTTTAAAATTTTCTGAAATCGAAGTTTTATCTTATCTTCTGCAACGGGTTATTTTGATGCACCCTGTATATATATTTTCAATGTTAGAACAAAAAAAATGTTTTCATATTCTACACATCAGGATAGGTACGAAAGGTACAAATTAGCAGAAAAATCATAAAATAATGAAGTTAGAAACATATATTCTACATGAACAACTATAACCCTTACCTTTTCAATGAGATCACATGACGCACACCTTCTGTCAAAAATTGATTCCAATTACCACAGAGCTATTCATTTTTTTTTAATTTTCTTATTTCATGTAAAAATGTTGGCTGGCAACCGCCTAACAATATATTATATGTCATTATGTGCATATTGAATTGTTACTAATTGTCGTGTATTATAATCTATTTTGGTCTATATCTTAAGAACCATTTAACATATTTTCACGAAATAAAGCTCAAACTCGAGTACCAGCACTTCTCTCATATAGGTCGCAAACCCGGGTCCCTATGACTGAAAAAAAGTACCTTATCCTGTACCATGTTTGTTACTACTTTATTCTTTTTTTCAAAATAACGCATATATCACTGCATTTCCCTACACTGACACACCACTAGGTTGCTTGCATATGACACCCGAGGATCACATATGCGTATTTTTACGTAACACAAAGAGAAACTACCTAATTCTATCAAACTTATATATTTTTCTGAAATCGAAGTGTTATTTTGTCTTCTGCAGCGCTATATTTTGATGCACCCTATATATATATTTTCGATGTCAGAACAAAATATGTTGTTTTCATATTCTACACATCAGGATAGGTACGAAAAGCACAAATTAGCAGAATAAAAATAAAATAATGAAGTTAGAAACATATATTCTACATGAACGACTTTAACCCTTACCTTTTCAATGAGATCACATGACGCACACCTTCTGTCAAAAATTGATTCCAATTACCACGGAGCTATTCAATTTTGTTTTAATTTTCTTATTTCACGTAAAAATGTTGGCTGGCAACCGCCTAACAATATATTATATGTCATTATGTGCATATTGAATTGTTACTAATTTTCGTGTATTATAATCTGTTTTGGTCTATATCTTAAGAACCATTTAACATATTTTCACGAAATAAAGCTCAAACTCGAGCACCAGCACTTATCTCATAGCGGTCGCAAACCCGGGTCCCTATAGCTGAAACAAAGTACCTTATTCTCTACCATGTTTGTTACTACTTTATTCTTTTTTTCAAAATAACGCATATTTCAATGCATTTCCCTACACTGACACACCACTAGGTTGCTTGCATATGACACCCGAGGATCACATATGCGTATTTTTACGTAACACAAAGAGAATCTACCTAATTATATCAAACTTTTAAAATTTTCTGAAATCGAAGTTTTATCTTATCTTCTGCAACGGGTTATTTTGATGCACCCTGTATATATATTTTCAATGTTAGAACAAAAAAAATGTTTTCATATTCTACACATCAGGATAGGTACGAAAGGCACAAATTAGCAGAAAAATCATAAAATAATGAAGTTAGAAACATATATTCTACATGAACGACTTTAACCCTTACCTTTTCAATGAGATCACATGACGCTCACCTTCTGTCAAAAATTGATTCCAATTACCACAGAGCTATTCATTTTTTTTTAATTTTCTTATTTCATGTAAAAATGTTGGCTGGCAACCGCCTAACAATATATTATATGTCATTATGTGCATATTGAATTGTTACTAATTGTCGTGTATTATAATCTATTTTGGTCTATATCTTAAGAACCATTTAACATATTTTCACGAAATAAAGCTCAAACTCGAGTACCAGCACTTCTCTCATATAGGTCGCAAACCCGGGTCCCTATGGCTGAAAAAAAGTACCTTATCCTGTACCATGTTTGTTACTACTTTATTCTTTTTTTTCAAAATAACGCATATTTCACTGCATTTCCCTACACTGACACACCATTAGGTTGCTTGCATATGACACCCGAGGATCACATATGCGTATTTTTACGTAACACAAAGAGAAACTACCTAATTCTATCAAACTTATATATTATTCTGAAATCGAAGTTTTATCTTATCTTCTGCAACGGGTTATTTTGATGCACCCTGTATATATATTTTCAATGTTAGAACAAAAAAAAATGTTTTCATATTCTACACATCAGTATATGTACGAAAAGCACAAATTAGCAGAAAAATCATAAAATAATGAAGTTAGAAACATATATTCTACATGAACAACTATAACCCTTACCTTTTCAATGAGATCACATGACGCTCACCTTCTGTCAAAAATTGATTCCAATTACCACAGAGCTATTCATTTTTTTTTTAATTTTCTTATTTCATGTAAAAATGTTGGCTGGCAACCGCCTAACAATATATTATATGTCATTATGTGCATATTGAATTGTTACTAATTGTCGTGTATTATAATCTATTTTGGTCTATATCTTAAGAACCATTTAACATATTTTCACGAAATAAAGCTCAAACTCGAGTACCAGCACTTCTCTCATATAGGTCGCAAACCCGGGTCCCTATGGCTGAAAAAAAGTACCTTATCCTGTACCATGTTTGTTACTACTTTATTCTTTTTTTCAAAATAACGCATATTTCACTGCATTTCCCTACACTGACACACCACTAGGTTGCTTGCATATGACACCCGAGGATCACATATGCGTATTTTTACGTAACACAAAGAGAAACTACCTAATTATATCAAACTTTTAAAATTTTCTGAAATCGAAGTTTTATCTTATCTTCTGCAACGGGTTATTTTGATGCACCCTGTATATATATTTTCAATGTTAGAACAAAAAAAATGTTTTCATATTCTACACATCAGGATAGGTACGAAAGGCACAAATTAGCAGAAAAATCATAAAATAATGAAGTTAGAAACATATATTCTACATGAACAACTATAACCCTTACCTTTTCAATGAGATCACATGACGCACACCTTCTGTCAAAAATTGATTCCAATTACCACAGAGCTATTCATTTTTTTTTAATTTTCTTATTTCATGTAAAAATGTTGGCTGGCAACCGCCTAACAATATATTATATGTCATTATGTGCATATTGAATTGTTACTAATTGTCGTGTATTATAATCTATTTTGGTCTATATCTTAAGAACCATTTAACATATTTTCACGAAATAAAGCTCAAACTCGAGTACCAGCACTTCTCTCATACAGGTCGCAAACCCGGGTCCCTATGGCTGAAAAAAGTACCTTATCCTGTACCATGTTTGTTACTACTTTATTCTTTTTTTCAAAATAACGCATATTTCACTGCATTTCCCTACACTGACACACCATTAGGTTGCTTGCATATGACACCCGAGGATCACATATGCGTATTTTTACGTAACACAAAGAGAAACTACCTAATTCTATCAAACTTATATATTATTCTGAAATCGAAGTGTTATTTTGTCTTCTGCAGCGCTATATTTTGATGCACCCTGTATATATATTTTCGATGTCAGAACAAAATATGTTGTTTTCATATTCTACACATCAGGATATGTACGAAAAGCACAAATTAGCAGAATAAAAATAAAATAATGAAGTTAGAAACATATATTCTACATGAACGACTTTAATCCTTACCTTTTCAATGAGATCACATGACGCACATCTTCTGTCAAAAATTGATTCCAATTACCACGGAGCTATTCAATTTTGTTTTAATTTTCTTATTTCACGTAAAAATGTTGGCTGGCAACCGCCTAACAATATATTATAAGTCATTATGTGCATATTGAATTGTTACTAATTTTCGTGTATTATAATATGTTTTGGTCTATATCTTAAGAACCATTTAACATATTTTCACGAAATAAAGCTCAAACTCGAGCACCAGCACTTATCTCATAGCGGTCGCAAACCCGGGTCCCTATGGCTGAAACAAAGTACCTTATTCTCTACCATGTTTGTTACTACTTTATTCTTTTTTTCAAAATAACGCATATTTCAATGCATTTCCCTACACTGACACACCACTAGGTTGCTTGCATATGACACCCGAGGATCACATATGCGTATTTTTACGTAACACAAAGAGAAACTACCTAATTATATCAAACTTTTAAAATTTTCTGAAATCGAAGTTTTATCTTATCTTCTGCAACGGGTTATTTTGATGCACCCTGTATATATATTTTCAATGTTAGAACAAAAAAAAATGTTTTCATATTCTACACATCAGGATAGGTACGAAAGGCACAAATTAGCAGAAAAATCATAAAATAATGAAGTTAGAAACATATATTCTACATGAACGACTTTAACCCTTACCTTTTCAATGAGATCACATGACGCTCACCTTCTGTCAAAAATTGATTCCAATTACCACAGAGCTATTCATTTTTTTTAATTTTCTTATTTCATGTAAAAATGTTGGCTGGCAACCGCCTAACAATATATTATATGTCATTATGTGCATATTGAATTGTCACTAATTGTCGTGTATTATAATCTATTTTGGTCTATATCTTAAGAACCATTTAACATATTTTCACGAAATAAAGCTCAAACTCGAGTACCAGCACTTCTCTCATATAGGTCGCAAACCCGGGTCCCTATGGCTGAAAAAAAGTACCTTATCCTGTACCATGTTTGTTACTACTTTATTCTTTTTTTCAAAATAACGCATATTTCACTGCATTTCCCTACACTGACACACCATTAGGTTGCTTGCATATGACACCCGAGGATCACATATGCGTATTTTTACGTAACACAAAGAGAAACTACCTAATTCTATCAAACTTATATATTATTCTGAAATCGAAGTTTTATCTTATCTTCTGCAACGGGTTATTTTGATGCACCCTGTATATATATTTTCAATGTTAGAACAAAAAAAAATGTTTTCATATTCTACACATCAGTATATGTACGAAAAGCACAAATTAGCAGAAAAATCATAAAATAATGAAGTTAGAAACATATATTCTACATGAACAACTATAACCCTTACCTTTTCAATGAGATCACATGACGCTCACCTTCTGTCAAAAATTGATTCCAATTACCACAGAGCTATTCATTTTTTTTTAATTTTCTTATTTCATGTAAAAATGTTGGCTGGCAACCGCCTAACAATATATTATATGTCATTATGTGCATATTGAATTGTTACTAATTGTCGTGTATTATAATCTATTTTGGTCTATATCTTAAGAACCATTTAACATATTTTCACGAAATAAAGCTCAAACTCGAGTACCAGCACTTCTCTCATATAGGTCGCAAACCCGGGTCCCTATGGCTGAAAAAAAGTACCTTATCCTGTACCATGTTTGTTACTACTTTATTCTTTTTTTCAAAATAACGCATATATCACTGCATTTCCCTACACTGACACACCACTAGGTTGCTTGCATATGACACCCGAGGATCACATATGCGTATTTTTACGTAACACAAAGAGAAACTACCTAATTCTATCAAACTTATATATTTTTCTGAAATCGAAGTGTTATTTTATCTTCTGCAGCGCTATATTTTGATGCACCCTATATATATATTTTCGATGTCAGAACAAAATATGTTGTTTTCATATTCTACACATCAGGATATGTACGAAAAGCACAAATTAGCAGAATAAAAATAAAATAATGAAGTTAGAAACATATATTCTACATGAACGACTTTAATCCTTACCTTTTCAATGAGATCACATGACGCACACCTTCTGTCAAAAATTGATTCCAATTACCACGGAGCTATTCATTTTTTTTTAATTTTCTTATTTCATGTAAAAATGTTGGCTGGCAACCGCCTAACAATATATTATATGTCATTATGTGCATATTGAATTGTTACTAATTGTCGTGTATTATAATCTATTTTGGTCTATATCTTAAGAACCATTTAACATATTTTCACGAAATAAAGCTCAAACTCGAGTACCAGCACTTCTCTCATATAGGTCGCAAACCCGGGTCCCTATGGCTGAAAAAAAGTACCTTATCCTGTACCATGTTTGTTACTACTTTATTCTTTTTTTCAAAATAACGCATATTTCACTGCATTTCCCTACACTGACACACCACTAGGTTGCTTGCATATGACACCCGAGGATCACATATGCGTATTTTTACGTAACACAAAGAGAAACTACCTAATTATATCAAACTTTTAAAATTTTCTGAAATCGAAGTTTTATCTTATCTTCTGCAACGGGTTATTTTGATGCACCCTGTATATATATTTTCAATGTTAGAACAAAAAAAATGTTTTCATATTCTACACATCAGGATAGGTACGAAAGGCACAAATTAGCAGAAAAATCATAAAATAATGAAGTTAGAAACATATATTCTACATGAACAACTATAACCCTTACCTTTTCAATGAGATCACATGACGCACACCTTCTGTCAAAAATTGATTCCAATTACCACAGAGCTATTCATTTTTTTTTAATTTTCTTATTTCATGTAAAAATGTTGGCTGGCAACCGCCTAACAATATATTATATGTCATTATGTGCATATTGAATTGTTACTAATTGTCGTGTATTATAATCTATTTTGGTCTATATCTTAAGAACCATTTAACATATTTTCACGAAATAAAGCTCAAACTCGAGTACCAGCACTTCTCTCATACAGGTCGCAAACCCGGGTCCCTATGGCTGAAAAAAGTACCTTATCCTGTACCATGTTTGTTACTACTTTATTCTTTTTTTCAAAATAACGCATATTTCACTGCATTTCCCTACACTGACACACCATTAGGTTGCTTGCATATGACACCCGAGGATCACATATGCGTATTTTTACGTAACACAAAGAGAAACTACCTAATTCTATCAAACTTATATATTATTCTGAAATCGAAGTGTTATTTTGTCTTCTGCAGCGCTATATTTTGATGCACCCTGTATATATATTTTCGATGTCAGAACAAAATATGTTGTTTTCATATTCTACACATCAGGATATGTACGAAAAGCACAAATTAGCAGAATAAAAATAAAATAATGAAGTTAGAAACATATATTCTACATAAACGACTTTAACCCTTACCTTTTCAATGAGATCACATGACGCACACCTTCTGTCAAAAATTGATTCCAATTACCACGGAGCTATTTAATTTTGTTTTAATTTTCTTATTTCACGTAAAAATGTTGGCTGGCAACC
Source organism: Thermobia domestica (assembly GCF_964235325.1). Taxonomy (NCBI): domain Eukaryota; kingdom Metazoa; phylum Arthropoda; class Insecta; order Zygentoma; family Lepismatidae; genus Thermobia; species Thermobia domestica. Next base: position 7,315 of record NW_027655983.1, read on the forward strand.
GCCTAACAATATATTATATGTCATTATGTGCATATTGAATTGTTACTAATTTTCGTGTATTATAATCTGTTTTGGTCTATATCTTAAGAACCATTTAACATATTTTCACGAAATAAAGCTCAAACTCGAGTACCAGCAATTATCTCATAGCGGTCGCAAACCCGGGTCCCTATGGCTGAAACAAAGTACCTTATTCTCTACCATGTTTGTTACTACTTTATTCTTTTTTTCAAAATAACGCATATTTCACTGCATTTCCCTACACTGACACACCACTAGGTTGCTTGCATATGACACCCGAGGATCACATATGCGTATTTTTACGTAACACAAAGAGAAACTACCTAATTATATCAAACTTTTAAAATTTTCTGAAATCGAAGTTTTATCTTATCTTCTGCAACGGGTTATTTTGATGCACCCTGTATATATATTTTCAATGTTAGAACAAAAAAAATGTTTTCATATTCTACACATCAGGATAGGTACGAAAGGTACAAATTAGCAGAAAAATCATAAAATAATGAAGTTAGAAACATATATTCTACATGAACAACTATAACCCTTACCTTTTCAATGAGATCACATGACGCACACCTTCTGTCAAAAATTGATTCCAATTACCACAGAGCTATTCATTTTTTTTTAATTTTCTTATTTCATGTAAAAATGTTGGCTGGCAACCGCCTAACAATATATTATATGTCATTATGTGCATATTGAATTGTTACTAATTGTCGTGTATTATAATCTATTTTGGTCTATATCTTAAGAACCATTTAACATATTTTCACGAAATAAAGCTCAAACTCGAGTACCAGCACTTCTCTCATATAGGTCGCAAACCCGGGTCCCTATGACTGAAAAAAAGTACCTTATCCTGTACCATGTTTGTTACTACTTTATTCTTTTTTTCAAAATAACGCATATATCACTGCATTTCCCTACACTGACACACCACTAGGTTGCTTGCATATGACACCCGAGGATCACATATGCGTATTTTTACGTAACACAAAGAGAAACTACCTAATTCTATCAAACTTATATATTTTTCTGAAATCGAAGTGTTATTTTGTCTTCTGCAGCGCTATATTTTGATGCACCCTATATATATATTTTCGATGTCAGAACAAAATATGTTGTTTTCATATTCTACACATCAGGATAGGTACGAAAAGCACAAATTAGCAGAATAAAAATAAAATAATGAAGTTAGAAACATATATTCTACATGAACGACTTTAACCCTTACCTTTTCAATGAGATCACATGACGCACACCTTCTGTCAAAAATTGATTCCAATTACCACGGAGCTATTCAATTTTGTTTTAATTTTCTTATTTCACGTAAAAATGTTGGCTGGCAACCGCCTAACAATATATTATATGTCATTATGTGCATATTGAATTGTTACTAATTTTCGTGTATTATAATCTGTTTTGGTCTATATCTTAAGAACCATTTAACATATTTTCACGAAATAAAGCTCAAACTCGAGCACCAGCACTTATCTCATAGCGGTCGCAAACCCGGGTCCCTATAGCTGAAACAAAGTACCTTATTCTCTACCATGTTTGTTACTACTTTATTCTTTTTTTCAAAATAACGCATATTTCAATGCATTTCCCTACACTGACACACCACTAGGTTGCTTGCATATGACACCCGAGGATCACATATGCGTATTTTTACGTAACACAAAGAGAATCTACCTAATTATATCAAACTTTTAAAATTTTCTGAAATCGAAGTTTTATCTTATCTTCTGCAACGGGTTATTTTGATGCACCCTGTATATATATTTTCAATGTTAGAACAAAAAAAATGTTTTCATATTCTACACATCAGGATAGGTACGAAAGGCACAAATTAGCAGAAAAATCATAAAATAATGAAGTTAGAAACATATATTCTACATGAACGACTTTAACCCTTACCTTTTCAATGAGATCACATGACGCTCACCTTCTGTCAAAAATTGATTCCAATTACCACAGAGCTATTCATTTTTTTTTAATTTTCTTATTTCATGTAAAAATGTTGGCTGGCAACCGCCTAACAATATATTATATGTCATTATGTGCATATTGAATTGTTACTAATTGTCGTGTATTATAATCTATTTTGGTCTATATCTTAAGAACCATTTAACATATTTTCACGAAATAAAGCTCAAACTCGAGTACCAGCACTTCTCTCATATAGGTCGCAAACCCGGGTCCCTATGGCTGAAAAAAAGTACCTTATCCTGTACCATGTTTGTTACTACTTTATTCTTTTTTTTCAAAATAACGCATATTTCACTGCATTTCCCTACACTGACACACCATTAGGTTGCTTGCATATGACACCCGAGGATCACATATGCGTATTTTTACGTAACACAAAGAGAAACTACCTAATTCTATCAAACTTATATATTATTCTGAAATCGAAGTTTTATCTTATCTTCTGCAACGGGTTATTTTGATGCACCCTGTATATATATTTTCAATGTTAGAACAAAAAAAAATGTTTTCATATTCTACACATCAGTATATGTACGAAAAGCACAAATTAGCAGAAAAATCATAAAATAATGAAGTTAGAAACATATATTCTACATGAACAACTATAACCCTTACCTTTTCAATGAGATCACATGACGCTCACCTTCTGTCAAAAATTGATTCCAATTACCACAGAGCTATTCATTTTTTTTTTAATTTTCTTATTTCATGTAAAAATGTTGGCTGGCAACCGCCTAACAATATATTATATGTCATTATGTGCATATTGAATTGTTACTAATTGTCGTGTATTATAATCTATTTTGGTCTATATCTTAAGAACCATTTAACATATTTTCACGAAATAAAGCTCAAACTCGAGTACCAGCACTTCTCTCATATAGGTCGCAAACCCGGGTCCCTATGGCTGAAAAAAAGTACCTTATCCTGTACCATGTTTGTTACTACTTTATTCTTTTTTTCAAAATAACGCATATTTCACTGCATTTCCCTACACTGACACACCACTAGGTTGCTTGCATATGACACCCGAGGATCACATATGCGTATTTTTACGTAACACAAAGAGAAACTACCTAATTATATCAAACTTTTAAAATTTTCTGAAATCGAAGTTTTATCTTATCTTCTGCAACGGGTTATTTTGATGCACCCTGTATATATATTTTCAATGTTAGAACAAAAAAAATGTTTTCATATTCTACACATCAGGATAGGTACGAAAGGCACAAATTAGCAGAAAAATCATAAAATAATGAAGTTAGAAACATATATTCTACATGAACAACTATAACCCTTACCTTTTCAATGAGATCACATGACGCACACCTTCTGTCAAAAATTGATTCCAATTACCACAGAGCTATTCATTTTTTTTTAATTTTCTTATTTCATGTAAAAATGTTGGCTGGCAACCGCCTAACAATATATTATATGTCATTATGTGCATATTGAATTGTTACTAATTGTCGTGTATTATAATCTATTTTGGTCTATATCTTAAGAACCATTTAACATATTTTCACGAAATAAAGCTCAAACTCGAGTACCAGCACTTCTCTCATACAGGTCGCAAACCCGGGTCCCTATGGCTGAAAAAAGTACCTTATCCTGTACCATGTTTGTTACTACTTTATTCTTTTTTTCAAAATAACGCATATTTCACTGCATTTCCCTACACTGACACACCATTAGGTTGCTTGCATATGACACCCGAGGATCACATATGCGTATTTTTACGTAACACAAAGAGAAACTACCTAATTCTATCAAACTTATATATTATTCTGAAATCGAAGTGTTATTTTGTCTTCTGCAGCGCTATATTTTGATGCACCCTGTATATATATTTTCGATGTCAGAACAAAATATGTTGTTTTCATATTCTACACATCAGGATATGTACGAAAAGCACAAATTAGCAGAATAAAAATAAAATAATGAAGTTAGAAACATATATTCTACATAAACGACTTTAACCCTTACCTTTTCAATGAGATCACATGACGCACACCTTCTGTCAAAAATTGATTCCAATTACCACGGAGCTATTTAATTTTGTTTTAATTTTCTTATTTCACGTAAAAATGTTGGCTGGCAACCGCCTAACAATATATTATATGTCATTATGTGCATATTGAATTGTTACTAATTTTCGTGTATTATAATCTGTTTTGGTCTATATCTTAAGAACCATTTAACATATTTTCACGAAATAAAGCTCAAACTCGAGTACCAGCAATTATCTCATAGCGGTCGCAAACCCGGGTCCCTATGGCTGAAACAAAGTACCTTATTCTCTACCATGTTTGTTACTACTTTATTCTTTTTTTCAAAATAACGCATATTTCACTGCATTTCCCTACACTGACACACCACTAGGTTGCTTGCATATGACACCCGAGGATCACATATGCGTATTTTTACGTAACACAAAGAGAAACTACCTAATTATATCAAACTTTTAAAATTTTCTGAAATCGAAGTTTTATCTTATCTTCTGCAACGGGTTATTTTGATGCACCCTGTATATATATTTTCAATGTTAGAACAAAAAAAATGTTTTCATATTCTACACATCAGGATAGGTACGAAAGGTACAAATTAGCAGAAAAATCATAAAATAATGAAGTTAGAAACATATATTCTACATGAACAACTATAACCCTTACCTTTTCAATGAGATCACATGACGCACACCTTCTGTCAAAAATTGATTCCAATTACCACAGAGCTATTCATTTTTTTTTAATTTTCTTATTTCATGTAAAAATGTTGGCTGGCAACCGCCTAACAATATATTATATGTCATTATGTGCATATTGAATTGTTACTAATTGTCGTGTATTATAATCTATTTTGGTCTATATCTTAAGAACCATTTAACATATTTTCACGAAATAAAGCTCAAACTCGAGTACCAGCACTTCTCTCATATAGGTCGCAAACCCGGGTCCCTATGACTGAAAAAAAGTACCTTATCCTGTACCATGTTTGTTACTACTTTATTCTTTTTTTCAAAATAACGCATATATCACTGCATTTCCCTACACTGACACACCACTAGGTTGCTTGCATATGACACCCGAGGATCACATATGCGTATTTTTACGTAACACAAAGAGAAACTACCTAATTCTATCAAACTTATATATTTTTCTGAAATCGAAGTGTTATTTTGTCTTCTGCAGCGCTATATTTTGATGCACCCTATATATATATTTTCGATGTCAGAACAAAATATGTTGTTTTCATATTCTACACATCAGGATAGGTACGAAAAGCACAAATTAGCAGAATAAAAATAAAATAATGAAGTTAGAAACATATATTCTACATGAACGACTTTAACCCTTACCTTTTCAATGAGATCACATGACGCACACCTTCTGTCAAAAATTGATTCCAATTACCACGGAGCTATTCAATTTTGTTTTAATTTTCTTATTTCACGTAAAAATGTTGGCTGGCAACCGCCTAACAATATATTATATGTCATTATGTGCATATTGAATTGTTACTAATTTTCGTGTATTATAATCTGTTTTGGTCTATATCTTAAGAACCATTTAACATATTTTCACGAAATAAAGCTCAAACTCGAGCACCAGCACTTATCTCATAGCGGTCGCAAACCCGGGTCCCTATAGCTGAAACAAAGTACCTTATTCTCTACCATGTTTGTTACTACTTTATTCTTTTTTTCAAAATAACGCATATTTCAATGCATTTCCCTACACTGACACACCACTAGGTTGCTTGCATATGACACCCGAGGATCACATATGCGTATTTTTACGTAACACAAAGAGAATCTACCTAATTATATCAAACTTTTAAAATTTTCTGAAATCGAAGTTTTATCTTATCTTCTGCAACGGGTTATTTTGATGCACCCTGTATATATATTTTCAATGTTAGAACAAAAAAAAATGTTTTCATATTCTACACATCAGGATAGGTACGAAAGGCACAAATTAGCAGAAAAATCATAAAATAATGAAGTTAGAAACATATATTCTACATGAACGACTTTAACCCTTACCTTTTCAATGAGATCACATGACGCTCACCTTCTGTCAAAAATTGATTCCAATTACCACAGAGCTATTCATTTTTTTTTAATTTTCTTATTTCATGTAAAAATGTTGGCTGGCAACCGCCTAACAATATATTATATGTCATTATGTGCATATTGAATTGTTACTAATTGTCGTGTATTATAATCTATTTTGGTCTATATCTTAAGAACCATTTAACATATTTTCACGAAATAAAGCTCAAACTCGAGTACCAGCACTTCTCTCATATAGGTCGCAAACCCGGGTCCCTATGGCTGAAAAAAAGTACCTTATCCTGTACCATGTTTGTTACTACTTTATTCTTTTTTTTCAAAATAACGCATATTTCACTGCATTTCCCTACACTGACACACCATTAGGTTGCTTGCATATGACACCCGAGGATCACATATGCGTATTTTTACGTAACACAAAGAGAAACTACCTAATTCTATCAAACTTATATATTATTCTGAAATCGAAGTTTTATCTTATCTTCTGCAACGGGTTATTTTGATGCACCCTGTATATATATTTTCAATGTTAGAACAAAAAAAAATGTTTTCATATTCTACACATCAGTATATGTACGAAAAGCACAAATTAGCAGAAAAATCATAAAATAATGAAGTTAGAAACATATATTCTACATGAACAACTATAACCCTTACCTTTTCAATGAGATCACATGACGCTCACCTTCTGTCAAAAATTGATTCCAATTACCACAGAGCTATTCATTTTTTTTTTAATTTTCTTATTTCATGTAAAAATGTTGGCTGGCAACCGCCTAACAATATATTATATGTCATTATGTGCATATTGAATTGTTACTAATTGTCGTGTATTATAATCTATTTTGGTCTATATCTTAAGAACCATTTAACATATTTTCACGAAATAAAGCTCAAACTCGAGTACCAGCACTTATCTCATAGCGGTCGCAAACCCGGGTCCCTATGGCTGAAACAAAGTACCTTATTCTCTACCATGTTTGTTACTACTTTATTCTTTTTTTCAAAATAACGCATATTTCAATGCATTTCCCTACACTGACACACCACTAGTTTGCTTGCATATGACACCCGAGGATCACATATGCGTATTTTTACGTAACACAAAGAGAATCTACCTAATTATATCAAACTTTTAAAATTTTCTGAAATCGAAGTTTTATCTTATCTTCTGCAACGGGTTATTTTGATGCACCCTGTATATATATTTTCGATGTCAGAACAAAATATGTTGTTTTGATATTCTACACATCAGGATAGGTAGGAAAAGCACAAATTAGCAGAATAAAAATAAAATAATGAAGTTAGAAACATATATTCTACATAAACGACTTTAACCCTTACCTTTTCAATGAGATCACATGACGCACACCTTCTGTCAAAAATTGATTCCAATTACCACGGAGCTATTCAATTTTGTTTTAATTTTCTTATTTCACGTAAAAATGTTGGCTGGCAACCGCCTAACAATATATTACATGTCATTATGTGCATATTGAATTGTTACTAATTGTCGTGTATTATAATCTGTTTTGGTCTATATCTTAAGAACCATTTAACATATTTTCACGAAATAAAGCTCAAACTCGAGTACCAGCACTTCTCTCATAGCGGTCGCAAACCCGGGTCCCTATGGCTGAAAGAAAGTACGTTATCCTGTACCATGTTTGTTACTACTTTATTCTTTTTTTCAAAATAACGCATATTTCACTGCATTTCCCTACACTGACACACCACTAGGTTGCTTGCATATGACACCCGAGGATCACATATGCGTATTTTTACATAACACAAAGAGAAACTACCTAATTCTATCAAACTTATATATTTTTCTGAAATCGAAGTGTTATTTTGTCTTCTGCAGCGCTATATTTTGATGCACCCTGTATATATATTTTCGATGTCAGAGCAAAATATGTTGTTTTCATATTCTACACATCAGGATATGTACGAAAAGCACAAATTAGCAGAATAAAAATAAAATAATGAAGTTAGAAACATATATTCTACATGAACGACTTTAACCCTTACCTTTTCAATGAGATCACATGACGCACACCTTCTGTCAAAAATTGATTCCAATTACCACGGAGCTATTTAATTTTGTTTTAATTTTCTTATTTCACGTAAAAATGTTGGCTGGCAACCGCCTAACAATATATTATATGTCATTATGTGCATATTGAATTGTTACTAATTGTCGTGTATTATAATCTATTTTGGTCTATATCTTAAGAACCATTTAACATATTTTCACGAAATAAAGCTCAAACTCGAGTACCAGCACTTCTCTCATATAGGTCGCAAACCCGGGTCCCTATGGATGAAAAAAAGTACGTTATCCTGTACCATGTTTGTTACTACTTTATTCTTTTTTTCAAAATAACGCATATTTCACTGCATTTCCCTACACTGACACACCACTAGGTTGCTTGCATATGACACCCGAGGATCACATATGCGTATTTTTACATAACACAAAGAGAAGCTACCTAATTCTATCAAACTTATATATTTTTCTGAAATCGAAGTGTTATTTTGTCTTCTGCAGCGCTATATTTTGATGCACCCTGTATATATATTTTCGATGTCAGAGCAAAATATGTCGTTTTAATATTCTACACATCAGGATAGGTACGAAAAGCACAAATTAGCAGAATAAAAATAAAATAATGAAGTTAGAAACATATATTCTACATGAACGACTTTAACCCTTACCTTTTCAATGAGATCACATGACGCACACCTTCTGTCAAAAATTGATTCCAATTACCACGGAGCTATTTAATTTTGTTTTAATTTTCTTATTTCACGTAAAAATGTTGGCTGGCAACCGCCTAACAATATATTATATGTCATTATGTGCATATTGAATTGTTACTAATTTTCGTGTATTATAATCTGTTTTGGTCTATATCTTAAGAACCATTTAACATATTTTCACGAAATAAAGCTCAAACTCGAGTACCAGCAATTATCTCATAGCGGTCGCAAACCCGGGTCCCTATGGCTGAAACAAAGTACCTTATTCTCTACCATGTTTGTTACTACTTTATTCTTTTTTTCAAAATAACGCATATTTCACTGCATTTCCCTACACTGACACACCACTAGGTTGCTTGCATATGACACCCGAGGATCACATATGCGTATTTTTACGTAACACAAAGAGAAACTACCTAATTATATCAAACTTTTAAAATTTTCTGAAATCGAAGTTTTATCTTATCTTCTGCAACGGGTTATTTTGATGCACCCTGTATATATATTTTCAATGTTAGAACAAAAAAAATGTTTTCATATTCTACACATCAGGATAGGTACGAAAGGTACAAATTAGCAGAAAAATCATAAAATAATGAAGTTAGAAACATATATTCTACATGAACAACTATAACCCTTACCTTTTCAATGAGATCACATGACGCACACCTTCTGTCAAAAATTGATTCCAATTACCACAGAGCTATTCATTTTTTTTTTTAATTTTCTTATTTCATGTAAAAATGTTGGCTGGCAACCGCCTAACAATATATTATATGTCATTATGTGCATATTGAATTGTTACTAATTGTCGTGTATTATAATCTATTTTGGTCTATATCTTAAGAACCATTTAACATATTTTCACGAAATAAAGCTCAAACTCGAGTACCAGCACTTCTCTCATATAGGTCGCAAACCCGGGTCCCTATGGCTGAAAAAAAGTACCTTATCCTGTACCATGTTTGTTACTACTTTATTCTTTTTTTCAAAATAACGCATATATCACTGCATTTCCCTACACTGACACACCACTAGGTTGCTTGCATATGACACCCGAGGATCACATATGCGTATTTTTACGTAACACAAAGAGAAACTACCTAATTCTATCAAACTTATATATTTTTCTGAAATGGAAGTGTTATTTTGTCTTCTGCAGCGCTATATTTTGATGCACCCTATATATATATTTTCGATGTCAGAACAAAATATGTTGTTTTCATATTCTACACATCAGGATATGTACGAAAAGCACAAATTAGCAGAATAAAAATAAAATAATGAAGTTAGAAACATATATTCTACATGAACGACTTTAACCCTTACCTTTTCAATGAGATCACATGACGCACACCTTCTGTCAAAAATTGATTCCAATTACCACGGAGCTATTCAATTTTGTTTTAATTTTCTTATTTCACGTAAAAATGTTGGCTGGCAACCGCCTAACAATATATTACATGTCATTATGTGCATATTGAATTGTTACTAATTGTCGTGTATTATAATCTATTTTGGTCTATATCTTAAGAACCATTTAACATATTTTCACGAAATAAAGCTCAAACACGAGTACCAGCACTTCTCTCATATAGGTCGCAAACCCGGGTCCCTATGGCTGAAAAAAAGTACCTTATCCTGTACCATGTTTGTTACTACTTTATTCTTTTTTTCAAAATAACGCATATTTCACTGCATTTCCCTACACTGACACACCATTAGGTTGCTTGCATATGACACCCGAGGATCACATATGCGTATTTTTACGTAACACAAAGAGAAACTACCTAATTCTATCAAACTTATATATTTTTCTGAAATCGAAGTGTTATTTTGTCTTCTGCAGCGCTATATTTTGATGCACCCTGTATATATATTTTCGATGTCAGAGCAAAATATGTTGTTTTCATATTCTACACATCAGGATAGGTACGAAAAGCACAAATTAGCAGAATAAAAATAAAATAATGAAGTTAGAAACATATATTCTACATGAACGACTTTAACCCTTACCTTTTCAATGAGATCACATGACGCACACCTTCTGTCAAAAATTGATTCCAATTACCACGGAGCTATTCAATTTTGTTTTAATTTTCTTATTTCACGTAAAAATGTTGGCTGGCAACCGCCTAACAATATATTACATGTCATTATGTGCATATTGAATTGTTACTAATTGTCGTGTATTATAATCTGTTTTGGTCTATATCTTAAGAACCATTTAACATATTTTCACGAAATAAAGCTCAAACTCGAGTACCAGCAATTATCTCATATAGGTCGCAAACCCGGGTCCCTATGGCTGAAAAAAAGTACCTTATCCTGTACCATGTTTGTTACTACTTTATTCTTTTTTTCAAAATAACGCATATTTCACTGCATTTCCCTACACTGACACACCATTAGGTTGCTTGCATATGACACCCGAGGATCACATATGCGTATTTTTACGTAACACAAAGAGAAACTACCTAATTCTATCAAACTTATATATTATTCTGAAATCGAAGTGTTATTTTGTCTTCTGCAGCGCTATATTTTGATGCACCCTGTATATATATTTTCGATGTCAGAACAAAATATGTTGTTTTCATATTCTACACATCAGGATATGTACGAAAAGCACAAATTAGCAGAATAAAAATAAAATAATGAAGTTAGAAACATATATTCTACATAAACGACTTTAACCCTTACCTTTTCAATGAGATCACATGACGCACACCTTCTGTCAAAAATTGATTCCAATTACCACGGAGCTATTCAATTTTGTTTTAATTTTCTTATTTCACGTAAAAATGTTGGCTGGCAACCGCCTAACAATATATTACATGTCATTATGTGCATATTGAATTGTTACTAATTGTCGTGTATTATAATCTGTTTTGGTCTATATCTTAAGAACCATTTAACATATTTTCACGAAATAAAGCTCAAACTCGAGTACCAGCACTTCTCTCATAGCGTTCGCAAACCCGGGTCCCTATGGCTGAAAAAAAGTACGTTATCCTGTACCATGTTTGTTACTACTTTATTCTTTTTTTCAAAATAACGCATATTTGACTGCATTTCCCTACACTGACACACCACTAGGTTGCTTGCATATGACACCCGAGGATCACATATGCGCATTTTTACATAACACAAAGAGAAACTACCTAATTCTATCAAACTTATATATTTTTCTGAAATCGAAGTGTTATTTTGTCTTCTGCAGCGCTATATTTTGATGCACCCTGTATATATATTTTCGATGTCAGAGCAAAATATGTTGTTTTCATATTCTACACATCAGGATAGGTACGAAAAGCACAAATTAGCAGAATAAAAATAAAATAATGAAGTTAGAAACATATATTCTACATGAACGACTTTAACCCTTACCTTTTCAATGAGATCACATGACGCACACCTTCTGTCAAAAATTGATTCCAATTACCACGGAGCTATTTAATTTTGTTTTAATTTTCTTATTTCACGTAAAAATGTTGGCTGGCAACCGCCTAACAATATATTATATGTCATTATGTGCATATTGAATTGTTACTAATTTTCGTGTATTATAATCTGTTTTGGTCTATATCTTAAGAACCATTTAACATATTTTCACGAAATAAAGCTCAAACTCGAGTACCAGCAATTATCTCATAGCGGTCGCAAACCCGGGTCCCTATGGCTGAAACAAAGTACCTTATTCTCTACCATGTTTGTTACTACTTTATTCTTTTTTTCAAAATAACGCATATTTCACTGCATTTCCCTACACTGACACACCACTAGGTTGCTTGCATATGACACCCGAGGATCACATATGCGTATTTTTACGTAACACAAAGAGAAACTACCTAATTATATCAAACTTTTAAAATTTTCTGAAATCGAAGTTTTATCTTATCTTCTGCAACGGGTTATTTTGATGCACCCTGTATATATATTTTCAATGTTAGAACAAAAAAAATGTTTTCATATTCTACACATCAGGATAGGTACGAAAGGCACAAATTAGCAGAAAAATCATAAAATAATGAAGTTAGAAACATATATTCTACATGAACAACTATAACCCTTACCTTTTCAATGAGATCACATGACGCACACCTTCTGTCAAAAATTGATTCCAATTACCACAGAGCTATTCATTTTTTTTTAATTTTCTTATTTCATGTAAAAATGTTGGCTGGCAACCGCCTAACAATATATTATATGTCATTATGTGCATATTGAATTGTTACTAATTGTCGTGTATTATAATCTATTTTGGTCTATATCTTAAGAACCATTTAACATATTTTCACGAAATAAAGCTCAAACTCGAGTACCAGCACTTCTCTCATATAGGTCGCAAACCCGGGTCCCTATGGCTGAAAAAAAGTACCTTATCCTGTACCATGTTTGTTACTACTTTATTCTTTTTTTCAAAATAACGCATATATCACTGCATTTCCCTACACTGACACACCACTAGGTTGCTTGCATATGACACCCGAGGATCACATATGCGTATTTTTACGTAACACAAAGAGAAACTACCTAATTCTATCAAACTTATATATTTTTCTGAAATCGAAGTGTTATTTTATCTTCTGCAGCGCTATATTTTGATGCACCCTATATATATATTTTCGATGTCAGAACAAAATATGTTGTTTTCATATTCTACACATCAGGATATGTACGAAAAGCACAAATTAGCAGAAAAATCATAAAATAATGAAGTTAGAAACATATATTCTACATGAACGACTTTAACCCTTACCTTTTCAATGAGATCACATGACGCACACCTTCTGTCAAAAATTGATTCCAATTACCACGGAGCTATTCAATTTTATTTTAATTTTCTTATTTCACGTAAAAATGTTGGCTGGCAACCGCCTAACAATATATTATAAGTCATTATGTGCATATTGAATTGTTACTAATTTTCGTGTATTATAATCTGTTTTGGTCTATATCTTAAGAACCATTTAACATATTTTCACGAAATAAAGCTCAAACTCGAGCACCAGCACTTATCTCATAGCGGTCGCAAACCCGGGTCCCTATGGCTGAAACAAAGTACCTTATTCTCTACCATGTTTGTTACTACTTTATTCTTTTTTTCAAAATAACGCATATTTCACTGCATTTCCCTACACTGACACACCACTAGGTTGCTTGCATATGACACCCGAGGATCACATATGCGTATTTTTACGTAACACAAAGAGAATCTACCTAATTATATCAAACTTTTAAAATTTTCTGAAATCGGAGTTTTATCTTATCTTCTGCAACGGGTTATTTTGATGCACCCTGTATATATATTTTCAATGTTAGAACAAAAAAAATGTTTTCATATTCTACACATCAGGATAGGTACGAAAGGCACAAATTGGCAGAAAAAGCATAAAATAATGAAGTTAGAAACAAATATTCTATATGAACGACTATAATCATTACCTTTTCAATGAGATAACATGACGCTCACCTTCTGTCAAAAATTGATTCCAATTACCACAGAGCTATTCATTTTTTTTTAAATTTTCTTATTTCATGTAAAATCGTTGGCTGGCAACCGCCTAACAATATATTATATGTCATTATGTGCATATTGAATTGTTACTAATTGTCGTGTATTATAATCTATTTTGGTCTATATCTTAAGAACCATTTAACATATTTTCACGAAATAAAGCTCAAACTCGAGTACCAGCACTTCTCTCATATAGGTCGCAAACCCGGGTCCCTATGGCTGAAAAAAAGTACCTTATCCTGTACCATGTTTGTTACTACTTTATTCTTTTTTTCAAAATAACGCATATTTCACTGCATTTCCCTACACTGACACACCATTAGGTTGCTTGCATGTGACACCCGAGGATCACATATGCGTATTTTTACGTAACACAAAGAGAAACTACCTAATTCTATCAAACTTATATATTTTTCTGAAATCGAAGTGTTATTTTGTCTTCTGCAGCGCTATATTTTGATGCACCCTGTATATATATTTTCGATGTCTGAACAAAATATGTTGTTTTCATATTCTACACATCAGGATATGTACGAAAAGCACAAATTAGCAGAATAAAAATAAAATAATGAAGTTAGAAACATATATTCTACATAAACGACTTTAACCCTTACCTTTTCAATGAGATCACATGACGCACACCTTCTGTCAAAAATTGATTCCAATTACCACGGAGCTATTCAATTTTGTTTTAATTTTCTTATTTCACGTAAAAATGTTGGCTGGCAACCGCCTAACAATATATTACATGTCATTATGTGCATATTGAATTGTTACTAATTTTCGTGTATTATAATCTGTTTTGGTCTATATCTTAAGAACCATTTAACATATTTTCACGAAATAAAGCTCAAACTCGAGTACCAGCAATTATCTCATAGCGGTCGCAAACCCGGGTCCCTATGGCTGAAACAAAGTACCTTATTCTCTACCATGTCTGTTACTACTTTATTCTTTTTTTTCAAAATAACGCATATTTCACTGCATTTCCCTACACTGACACACCACTAGGTTGCTTGCATATGACACCCGAGGATCACATATGCGTATTTTTACGTAACACAAAGAGAAACTACCTAATTATATCAAACTTTTAAAATTTTCTGAAATCGAAGTTTTATCTTATCTTCTGCAACGGGTTATTTTGATGCACCCTGTATATATATTTTCAATGTTAGAACAAAAAAAATGTTTTCATATTCTACACATCAGGATAGGTACGAAAGGCACAAATTAGCAGAAAAATCATAAAATAATGAAGTTAGAAACATATATTCTACATGAACAACTATAACCCTTACCTTTTCAATGAGATCACATGACGCACACCTTCTGTCAAAAATTGATTCCAATTACCACAGAGCTATTCATTTTTTTTTAATTTTCTTATTTCATGTAAAAATGTTGGCTGGCAACCGCCTAACAATATATTATATGTCATTATGTGCATATTGAATTGTTACTAATTGTCGTGTATTATAATCTATTTTGGTCTATATCTTAAGAACCATTTAACACATTTTCACGAAATAAAGCTCAAACTCGAGTACCAGCACTTCTCTCATATAGGTCGCAAACCCGGGTCCCTATGGCTGAAAAAAAGTACCTTATCCTGTACCATGTTTGTTACTACTTTATTCTTTTTTTCAAAATAACGCATATTTCACTGCATTTCCCTACACTGACACACCATTAGGTTGCTTGCATATGACACCCGAGGATCACATATGCGTATTTTTACGTAACACAAAGAGAAACTACCTAATTCTATCAAACTTATATATTATTCTGAAATCGAAGTGTTATTTTGTCTTCTGCAGCGCTATATTTTGATGCACCCTGTATATATATTTTCGATGTCAGAACAAAATATGTTGTTTTCATATTCTACACATCAGGATATGTACGAAAAGCACAAATTAGCAGAATAAAAATAAAATAATGAAGTTAGAAACATATATTCTACATAAACGACTTTAACCCTTACCTTTTCAATGAGATCACATGACGCACACCTTCTGTCAAAAATTGATTCCAATTACCACGGAGCTATTCAATTTTGTTTTAATTTTCTTATTTCACGTAAAAATATTGGCTGGCAACCGCCTAACAATATATTACATGTCATTATGTGCATATTGAATTGTTACTAATTGTCGTGTATTATAATCTGTTTTGGTCTATATCTTAAGAACCATTTAACATATTATCACGAAATAAAGCTCAAACTCGAGTACCAGCAATTATCTCATAGCGGTCGCAAACCCGGGTCCCTATGGCTGAAACAAAGTACCTTATTCTCTACCATGTTTGTTACTACTTTATTCTTTTTTTCAAAATAACGCATATTTCACTGCATTTCCCTACACTGACACACCACTAGGTTGCTTGCATATGACACCCGAGGATCACATATGCGTATTTTTACGTAACACAAAGAGAAACTACCTAATTATATCAAACTTTTAAAATTTTCTGAAATCGAAGTTTTATCTTATCTTCTGCAACGGGTTATTTTGATGCACCCTGTATATATATTTTCAATGTTAGAACAAAAAAAATGTTTTCATATTCTACACATCAGGATAGGTACGAAAGGCACAAATTAGCAGAAAAATCATAAAATAATGAAGTTAGAAACATATATTCTACATGAACAACTATAACCCTTACCTTTTCAATGAGATCACATGACGCACACCTTCTGTCAAAAATTGATTCCAATTACCACAGAGCTATTCATTTTTTTTTAATTTTCTTATTTCATGTAAAAATGTTGGCTGGCAACCGCCTAACAATATATTATATGTCATTATGTGCATATTGAATTGTTACTAATTGTCGTGTATTATAATCTATTTTGGTCTATATCTTAAGAACCATTTAACATATTTTCACTAAATAAAGCTCAAACTCGAGTACCAGCACTTCTCTCATATAGGTCGCAAACCCGGGTCCCTATGGCTGAAAAAAAGTACCTTATCCTGTACCATGTTTGTTACTACTTTATTCTTTTTTTCAAAATAACGCATATTTCACTGCATTTCCCTACACTGACACACCACTAGGTTGCTTGCATATGACACCCGAGGATCACATATGCGTATTTTTACGTAACACAAAGAGAAACTACCTAATTATATCAAACTTTTAAAATTTTCTGAAATCGAAGTTTTATCTTATTTTCTGCAACGGGTTATTTTGATGCACCCTGTATATATATTTTCAATGTTAGAACAAAAAAAATGTTTTCATATTCTACACATCAGGATAGGTACGAAAGGCACAAATTAGCAGAAAAATCATAAAATAATGAAGTTAGAAACATATATTCTACATGAACAACTATAACCCTTACCTTTTCAATGAGATCACATGACGCACACCTTCTGTCAAAAATTGATTCCAATTACCACAGAGCTATTCATTTCTTTTTAATTTTCTTATTTCATGTAAAAATGTTGGCTCTCAACCGCCTAACAATATATTATATGTCATTATGTGCATATTGAATTGTTACTAATTGTCGTGTATTATAATCTATTTTGGTCTATATCTTAAGAACCATTTAACATATTTTCACGAAATAAAGCTCAAACTCGAGTACCAGCACTTCTCTCATAGCGGTCGCAAACCCGGGTCCCTATGGCTGAAAAAAAGTATCTTATCCTGTACCATGTTTGTTACTACTTTATTCTTTTTTTCAAAATAACGCATATTTCACTGCATTTCCCTACACTGACACACCATTAGGTTGCTTGCATATGACACCCGAGGATCACATATGCGTATTTTTACGTAACACAAAGAGAAACTACCTAATTCTATCAAACTTATATATTATTCTGAAATCGAAGTGTTATTTTGTCTTCTGCAGCGCTATATTTTGATGCACCCTGTATATATATTTTCGATGTCAGAACAAAATATGTTGTTTTCATATTCTACACATCAGGATATGTACGAAAAGCACAAATTAGCAGAATAAAAATAAAATAATGAAGTTAGAAACATATATTCTACATAAACGACTTTAACCCTTACCTTTTCAATGAGATCACATGACGCACACCTTCTGTCAAAAATTGATTCCAATTACCACGGAGCTATTCAATTTTGTTTTAATTTTCTTATTTCACGTAAAAATGTTGGCTGGCAACCGCCTAACAATATATTACATGTCATTATGTGCATATTGAATTGTTACTAATTGTCGTGTATTATAATCTGTTTTGGTCTATATCTTAAGAACCATTTAACATATTTTCACGAAATAAAGCTCAAACTCGAGTACCAGCACTTCTCTCATAGCGGTCGCAAACCCGGGTCCCTATGGCTGGAAAAAAGTACGTTATCCTGTAGCATGTTTGTTACTATTTTATTCTTTTTTTCAAAATAACGCATATTTGACTGCATTTCCCTACACTGACACACCACTAGGTTGCTTGCATATGACACCCGAGGATCACATATGCGTATTTTTACATAACACAAAGAGAAACTACCTAATTCTATCAAACTTATATATTTTTCTGAAATCGAAGTGTTATTTTGTCTTCTGCAGCGCTATATTTTGATGCACCCTGTATATATATTTTCGATGTCAGAGCAAAATATGTTGTTTTCATATTCTACACATCAGGATAGGTACGAAAAGCACAAATTAGCATAATAAGAATAAAATAATGAAGTTAGAAACATATATTCTACATGAACGACTTTAACCCTTACCTTTTCAATGAGATCACAAGACGCACACCTTCTGTCAAAAATTGATTCCAATTACCACGGAGCTATTTAATTTTGTTTTAATTTTCTTATTTCACGTAAAAATGTTGGCTGGCAACCGCCTAACAATATATTATATGTAATTATGTGCATATTGAATTGTTACTAATTTTCGTGTATTATAATCTGTTTTGGTCTATATCTTAAGAACCATTTAACATATTTTCACGAAATAAAGCTCAAACTCGAGTACCAGCAATTATCTCATAGCGGTCGCAAACCCGGGTCCCTATGGCTGAAACAAAGTACCTTATTCTCTACCATGTTTGTTACTACTTTATTCTTTTTTTCAAAATAACGCATATTTCACTGCATTTCCCTACACTGACACACCACTAGGTTGCTTGCATATGACACCCGAGGATCACATATGCGTATTTTTACGTAACACAAAGAGAAACTACCTAATTATATCAAACTTTTAAAATTTTCTGAAATCGAAGTTTTATCTTATCTTCTGCAACGGGTTATTTTGATGCACCCTGTATATATATTTTCAATGTTAGAACAAAAAAATGTTTTCATATTCTACACATCAGGATAGGTACGAAAGGCACAAATTAGCAGAAAAATCATAAAATAATGAAGTTAGAAACATATATTCTACATGAACAACTATAACCCTTACCTTTTCAATGAGATCACATGACGCACACCTTCTGTCAAAAATTGATTCCAATTACCACAGAGCTATTCATTTTTTTTAATTTTCTTATTTCATGTAAAAATGTTGGCTGGCAACCGCCTAACAATATATTATATGTCATTATGTGCATATTGAATTGTTACTAATTGTCGTGTATTATAATCTATTTTTGTCTATATCTTAAGAACCATTTAACATATTTTCACGAAATAAAGCTCAAACTCGAGTACCAGCACTTCTCTCATATAGGTCGCAAACCCGGGTCCCTATGGCTGAAAAAAAGTACCTTATCCTGTACCATGTTTGTTACTACTTTATTCCTTTTTTCAAAATAACGCATATTTCACTGCATTTCCCTACACTGACACACCACTAGGTTGCTTGCATATGACACCCGAGGATCACATATGCGTATTTTTACGTAACACAAAGAGAAACTACCTAATTATATCAAACTTTTAAAATTTTCTGAAATCGAAGTTTTATCTTATCTTCTGCAACGGGTTATTTTGATGCACCCTGTATATATATTTTCAATGTTAGAACAAAAAAAATGTTTTCATATTCTACACATCAGGATAGGTACGAAAGGCACAAATTGGCAGAAAAAGCATAAAATAATGAAGTTAGAAACAAATATTCTATATGAACGACTATAATCATTACCTTTTCAATGAGATAACATGACGCTCACCTTCTGTCAAAAATTGATTCCAATTACCACAGAGCTATTCATTTTTTTTTTTAATTTTCTTATTTCATGTAAAAATGTTGGCTGGCAACCGCCTAACAATATATTATATGTCATTATGTGCATATTGAATTGTTACTAATTGTCGTGTATTATAATCTATTTTGGTCTATATCTTAAGAACCATTTAACATATTTTCACGAAATAAAGCTCAAACTCGAGTACCAGCACTTCTCTCATATAGGTCGCAAACCCGGGTCCCTATGGCTGAAAAAAAGTACCTTATCCTGTACCATGTTTGTTACTACTTTATTCTTTTTTTCAAAATAACGCATATTTCACTGCATTTCCCTACACTGACACACCATTAGGTTGCTTGCATATGACACCCGAGGATCACATATGCGTATTTTTACGTAACATAAAGAGAAACTACCTAATTCTATCAAACTTATATATTATTCTGAAATCGAAGTGTTATTTTGTCTTCTGCAGCGCTATATTTTGATGCACCCTGTATATATATTTTCGATGTCAGAACAAAATATGTTGTTTTCATATTCTACACATCAGGATAGGTACGAAAAGCACAAATTAGCAGAATAAAAATAAAATAATGAAGTTAGAAACATATATTCTACATGAACGACTTTAACCCTTACCTTTTCAATGAGATCACATGACGCACACCTTCTGTCAAAAATTGATTCCAATTACCACGGAGCTATTTAATTTTGTTTTAATTTTCTTATTTCACGTAAAAATGTTGGCTGGCAACCGCCTAACAATATATTATATGTCATTATGTGCATATTGAATTGTTACTAATTTTCGTGTATTATAATCTGTTTTGGTCTATATCTTAAGAACCATTTAACATATTTTCACGAAATAAAGCTCAAACTCGAGTACCAGCAATTATCTCATAGCGGTCGCAAACCCGGGTCCCTATGGCTGAAACAAAGTACCTTATTCTCTACCATGTTTGTTACTACTTTATTCTTTTTTTCAAAATAACGCATATTTCACTGCATTTCCCTACACTGACACACCACTAGGTTGCTTGCATATGACACCCGAGGATCACATATGCGTATTTTTACGTAACACAAAGAGAAACTACCTAATTATATCAAACTTTTAAAATTTTCTGAAATCGAAGTTTTATCTTATCTTCTGCAACGGGTTATTTTGATGCACCCTGTATATATATTTTCAATGTTAGAACAAAAAAAATGTTTTCATATTCTACACATCAGGATAGGTACGAAAGGCACAAATTAGCAGAAAAATCATAAAATAATGAAGTTAGAAACATATATTCTACATGAACAACTATAACCCTTACCTTTTCAATGAGATCACATGACGCACACCTTCTGTCAAAAATTGATTCCAATTACCACAGAGCTATTCATTTTTTTTTAATTTTCTTATTTCATGTAAAAATGTTGGCTGGCAACCGCCTAACAATATATTATATGTCATTATGTGCATATTGAATTGTTACTAATTGTCGTGTATTATAATCTATTTTGGTCTATATCTTAAGAACCATTTAACATATTTTCACGAAATAAAGCTCAAACTCGAGTACCAGCACTTCTCTCATATAGGTCGCAAACCCGGGTCCCTATGGCTGAAAAAAAGTACCTTATCCTGTACCATGTTTGTTACTACTTTATTCTTTTTTTCAAAATAACGCATATTTCACTGCATTTCCCTACACTGACACACCATTAGGTTGCTTGCATATGACACCCGAGGATCACATATGCGTATTTTTACGTAACACAAAGAGAAACTACCTAATTCTATCAAACTTATATATTATTCTGAAATCGAAGTGTTATTTTGTCTTCTGCAGCGCTATATTTTGATGCACCCTGTATATATATTTTCGATGTCAGAACAAAATATGTTGTTTTCATATTCTACACATCAGGATATGTACGAAAAGCACAAATTAGCAGAATAAAAATAAAATAATGAAGTTAGAAACATATATTCTACATAAACGACTTTAACCCTTACCTTTTCAATGAGATCACATGACGCACACCTTCTGTCAAAAATTGATTCCAATTACCACGGAGCTATTCAATTTTGTTTTAATTTTCTTATTTCACGTAAAAATATTGGCTGGCAACCGCCTAACAATATATTACATGTCATTATGTGCATATTGAATTGTTACTAATTGTCGTGTATTATAATCTGTTTTGGTCTATATCTTAAGAACCATTTAACATATTATCACGAAATAAAGCTCAAACTCGAGTACCAGCAATTATCTCATAGCGGTCGCAAACCCGGGTCCCTATGGCTGAAACAAAGTACCTTATTCTCTACCATGTTTGTTACTACTTTATTCTTTTTTTCAAAATAACGCATATTTCACTGCATTTCCCTACACTGACACACCACTAGGTTGCTTGCATATGACACCCGAGGATCACATATGCGTATTTTTACGTAACACAAAGAGAAACTACCTAATTATATCAAACTTTTAAAATTTTCTGAAATCGAAGTTTTATCTTATCTTCTGCAACGGGTTATTTTGATGCACCCTGTATATATATTTTCAATGTTAGAACAAAAAAAATGTTTTCATATTCTACACATCAGGATAGGTACGAAAGGCACAAATTAGCAGAAAAATCATAAAATAATGAAGTTAGAAACATATATTCTACATGAACAACTATAACCCTTACCTTTTCAATGAGATCACATGACGCACACCTTCTGTCAAAAATTGATTCCAATTACCACAGAGCTATTCATTTTTTTTTAATTTTCTTATTTCATGTAAAAATGTTGGCTGGCAACCGCCTAACAATATATTATATGTCATTATGTGCATATTGAATTGTTACTAATTGTCGTGTATTATAATCTATTTTGGTCTATATCTTAAGAACCATTTAACATATTTTCACTAAATAAAGCTCAAACTCGAGTACCAGCACTTCTCTCATATAGGTCGCAAACCCGGGTCCCTATGGCTGAAAAAAAGTACCTTATCCTGTACCATGTTTGTTACTACTTTATTCTTTTTTTCAAAATAACGCATATTTCACTGCATTTCCCTACACTGACACACCACTAGGTTGCTTGCATATGACACCCGAGGATCACATATGCGTATTTTTACGTAACACAAAGAGAAACTACCTAATTATATCAAACTTTTAAAATTTTCTGAAATCGAAGTTTTATCTTATTTTCTGCAACGGGTTATTTTGATGCACCCTGTATATATATTTTCAATGTTAGAACAAAAAAAATGTTTTCATATTCTACACATCAGGATAGGTACGAAAGGCACAAATTAGCAGAAAAATCATAAAATAATGAAGTTAGAAACATATATTCTACATGAACAACTATAACCCTTACCTTTTCAATGAGATCACATGACGCACACCTTCTGTCAAAAATTGATTCCAATTACCACAGAGCTATTCATTTTTTTTTAATTTTCTTATTTCATGTAAAAATGTTGGCTCTCAACCGCCTAACAATATATTATATGTCATTATGTGCATATTGAATTGTTACTAATTGTCGTGTATTATAATCTATTTTGGTCTATATCTTAAGAACCATTTAACATATTTTCACGAAATAAAGCTCAAACTCGAGTACCAGCACTTCTCTCATAGCGGTCGCAAACCCGGGTCCCTATGGCTGAAAAAAAGTATCTTATCCTGTACCATGTTTGTTACTACTTTATTCTTTTTTTCAAAATAACGCATATTTCACTGCATTTCCCTACACTGACACACCATTAGGTTGCTTGCATATGACACCCGAGGATCACATATGCGTATTTTTACATAACACAAAGAGAAACTACCTAATTCTATCAAACTTATATATTATTCTGAAATCGAAGTGTTATTTTGTCTTCTGCAGCGCTATATTTTGATGCACCCTGTATATATATTTTCGATGTCAGAACAAAATATGTTGTTTTCATATTCTACACATCAGGATATGTACGAAAAGCACAAATTAGCAGAATAAAAATAAAATAATGAAGTTAGAAACATATATTCTACATAAACGACTTTAACCCTTACCTTTTCAATGAGATCACATGACGCACACCTTCTGTCAAAAATTGATTCCAATTACCACGGAGCTATTCAATTTTGTTTTAATTTTCTTATTTCACGTAAAAATGTTGGCTGGCAACCGCCTAACAATATATTACATGTCATTATGTGCATATTGAATTGTTACTAATTGTCGTGTATTATAATCTGTTTTGGTCTATATCTTAAGAACCATTTAACATATTTTCACGAAATAAAGCTCAAACTCGAGTACCAGCACTTCTCTCATAGCGGTCGCAAACCCGGGTCCCTATGGCTGGAAAAAAGTACGTTATCCTGTAGCATGTTTGTTACTATTTTATTCTTTTTTTCAAAATAACGCATATTTGACTGCATTTCCCTACACTGACACACCACTAGGTTGCTTGCATATGACACCCGAGGATCACATATGCGTATTTTTACATAACACAAAGAGAAACTACCTAATTCTATCAAACTTATATATTTTTCTGAAATCGAAGTGTTATTTTGTCTTCTGCAGCGCTATATTTTGATGCACCCTGTATATATATTTTCGATGTCAGAGCAAAATATGTTGTTTTCATATTCTACACATCAGGATAGGTACGAAAAGCACAAATTAGCATAATAAGAATAAAATAATGAAGTTAGAAACATATATTCTACATGAACGACTTTAACCCTTACCTTTTCAATGAGATCACAAGACGCACACCTTCTGTCAAAAATTGATTCCAATTACCACGGAGCTATTTAATTTTGTTTTAATTTTCTTATTTCACGTAAAAATGTTGGCTGGCAACCGCCTAACAATATATTATATGTAATTATGTGCATATTGAATTGTTACTAATTTTCGTGTATTATAATCTGTTTTGGTCTATATCTTAAGAACCATTTAACATATTTTCACGAAATAAAGCTCAAACTCGAGTACCAGCAATTATCTCATAGCGGTCGCAAACCCGGGTCCCTATGGCTGAAACAAAGTACCTTATTCTCTACCATGTTTGTTACTACTTTATTCTTTTTTTCAAAATAACGCATATTTCACTGCATTTCCCTACACTGACACACCACTAGGTTGCTTGCATATGACACCCGAGGATCACATATGCGTATTTTTACGTAACACAAAGAGAAACTACCTAATTATATCAAACTTTTAAAATTTTCTGAAATCGAAGTTTTATCTTATCTTCTGCAACGGGTTATTTTGATGCACCCTGTATATATATTTTCAATGTTAGAACAAAAAAAATGTTTTCATATTCTACACATCAGGATAGGTACGAAAGGCACAAATTAGCAGAAAAATCATAAAATAATGAAGTTAGAAACATATATTCTACATGAACAACTATAACCCTTACCTTTTCAATGAGATCACATGACGCACACCTTCTGTCAAAAATTGATTCCAATTACCACAGAGCTATTCATTTTTTTTTAATTTTCTTATTTCATGTAAAAATGTTGGCTGGCAACCGCCTAACAATATATTATATGTCATTATGTGCATATTGAATTGTTACTAATTGTCGTGTATTATAATCTATTTTTGTCTATATCTTAAGAACCATTTAACATATTTTCACGAAATAAAGCTCAAACTCGAGTACCAGCACTTCTCTCATATAGGTCGCAAACCCGGGTCCCTATGGCTGAAAAAAAGTACCTTATCCTGTACCATGTTTGTTACTACTTTATTCCTTTTTTCAAAATAACGCATATTTCACTGCATTTCCCTACACTGACACACCACTAGGTTGCTTGCATATGACACCCGAGGATCACATATGCGTATTTTTACGTAACACAAAGAGAAACTACCTAATTATATCAAACTTTTAAAATTTTCTGAAATCGAAGTTTTATCTTATCTTCTGCAACGGGTTATTTTGATGCACCCTGTATATATATTTTCAATGTTAGAACAAAAAAAATGTTTTCATATTCTACACATCAGGATAGGTACGAAAGGCACAAATTGGCAGAAAAAGCATAAAATAATGAAGTTAGAAACAAATATTCTATATGAACGACTATAATCATTACCTTTTCAATGAGATAACATGACGCTCACCTTCTGTCAAAAATTGATTCCAATTACCACAGAGCTATTCATTTTTTTTTTTAATTTTCTTATTTCATGTAAAAATGTTGGCTGGCAACCGCCTAACAATATATTATATGTCATTATGTGCATATTGAATTGTTACTAATTGTCGTGTATTATAATCTATTTTGGTCTATATCTTAAGAACCATTTAACATATTTTCACGAAATAAAGCTCAAACTCGAGTACCAGCACTTCTCTCATATAGGTCGCAAACCCGGGTCCCTATGGCTGAAAAAAAGTACCTTATCCTGTACCATGTTTGTTACTACTTTATTCTTTTTTTCAAAATAACGCATATTTCACTGCATTTCCCTACAC
Source organism: Thermobia domestica (assembly GCF_964235325.1). Taxonomy (NCBI): domain Eukaryota; kingdom Metazoa; phylum Arthropoda; class Insecta; order Zygentoma; family Lepismatidae; genus Thermobia; species Thermobia domestica. The sequence goes on from NW_027655983.1 coordinate 34,345, forward strand.
TGACACACCATTAGGTTGCTTGCATATGACACCCGAGGATCACATATGCGTATTTTTACGTAACATAAAGAGAAACTACCTAATTCTATCAAACTTATATATTATTCTGAAATCGAAGTGTTATTTTGTCTTCTGCAGCGCTATATTTTGATGCACCCTGTATATATATTTTCGATGTCAGAACAAAATATGTTGTTTTCATATTCTACACATCAGGATAGGTACGAAAAGCACAAATTAGCAGAATAAAAATAAAATAATGAAGTTAGAAACATATTCTACATAAACGACTTTAACCCTTACCTTTTCAATGAGATCACATGACGCACACCTTCTGTCAAAAATTGATTCCAATTACCACGGAGCTATTCAATTTTGTTTTAATTTTCTTATTTCACGTAAAAATGTTGGCTGGCAACCGCCTAACAATATATTACATGTCATTATGTGCATATTGAATTGTTACTAATTGTCGTGTATTATAATCTGTTTTGGTCTATATCTTAAGAACCATTTAACATATTTTCACGAAATAAAGCTCAAACTCGAGTACCAGCAATTATCTCATAGCGGTCGCAAACCCGGGTCCCTATGGCTGAAACAAAGTACCTTATTCTCTACCATGTTTGTTACTACTTTATTCTTTTTTTCAAAATAACGCATATTTCACTGCATTTCCCTACACTGACACACCACTAGGTTGCTTGCATATGACACCCGAGGATCACATATGCGTATTTTTACGTAACACAAAGAGAAACTACCTAATTATATCAAACTTTTAAAATTTTCTGAAATCGAAGTTTTATCTTATCTTCTGCAACGGGTTATTTTGATGCACCCTGTATATATATTTCCAATGTTAGAACAAAAAAAATGTTTTCATATTCTACACATCAGGATAGGTACGAAAGGCACAAATTAGCAGAAAAATCATAAAATAATGAAGTTAGAAACATATATTCTACATGAACAACTATAACCCTTACCTTTTCAATGAGATCACATGACGCACACCTTCTGTCAAAAATTGATTCCAATTACCACAGAGCTATTCATTTTTTTTTTATTTTCTTATTTCATGTAAAAATGTTGGATGGCAACCGCCTAACAATATATTATATGTCATTATGTGCATATTGAATTGTTACTAATTGTCGTGTATTATAATCTATTTTGGTCTATATCTTAAGAACCATTTAACATATTTTCACGAAATAAAGCTCAAACTCGAGTACCAGCACTTCTCTCATAGCGGATCGCAAACCCGGGTCCCTATGGCTGAAAAAAAGTACCTTATCCTGTACCATGTTTGTTACTACTTTATTCTTTTTTTCAAAATAACGCATATTTCACTGCATTTCCCTACACTGACACACCATTAGGTTGCTTGCATATGACACCCGAGGATCACATATGCGTATTTTTATGTAACACAAAGAGAAACTACCTAATTATATCAAACTTTTAAAATTTTCTGAAATCGAAGTTTTATCTTATCTTCTGCAACGGGTTATTTTGATGCACCCTGTATATATATTTTCAATGTTAGAACAAAAAAAATGTTTACATATTCTACACATCAGGATAGGTACGAAAGGCACAAATTAGCAGAAAAATCATAAAATAATGAAGTTAGAAACATATATTCTACATGAACAACTATAACCCTTACCTTTTCAATGAGATCACATGACGCTCACCTTCTGTCAAAAATTGATTCCAATTACCACAGAGCTATTCATTTTTTTTTAATTTTCTTATTTCATGTAAAAATGTTGGCTGGAAACCGCCTAACAATATATTATATGTCATTATGTGCATATTGAATTGTTACTAATTGTCGTGTATTATAATCTATTTTGGTCTATATCTTAAGAACCATTTAACATATTTTCACGAAATAAAGCTCAAACTCGAGTACCAGCACTTCTCTCATATAGGTCGCAAACCCGGGTCCCTATGGCTGAAAAAAAGTACCTTATCCTGTACCATGTTTGTTACTACTTTATTCTTTTTTTCAAAATAACGCATATTTCACTGCATTTCCCTACACTGACACACCACTAGGTTGCTTGCATATGACACCCGAGGATCACATATGCGTATTTTTACGTAACACAAAGAGAAACTAAGTAATTCTATCAAACTTATATATTATTCTGAAATCGAAGTGTTATTTTGTCTTCTGCAGCGCTATATTTTGATGCACCCTGTATATATATTTTCGATGTCAGAACAAAATATGTTGTTTTCATATTCTACACATCAGGATATGTACGAAAAGCACAAATTAGCAGAATAAAAATAAAATAATGAAGTTAGAAACATATATTCTACATGAACGACTTTAACCCTTACCTTTTCAATGAGATCACATGACGCACACCTTCTGTCAAAAATTGATTCCAATTACCACGGAGCTATTCAATTTTGTTTTAATTTTCTTATTTCACGTAAAAATGTTGGCTGGCAACCGCCTAACAATATATTATATGTCATTATGTGCATATTGAATTGTTACTAATTTTCGTGTATTATAATCTGTTTTGGTCTATATCTTAAGAACCATTTAACATATTTTCACGAAATCAAGCTCAAACTCGAGCACCAGCACTTATCTCATAGCGGTCGCAAACCCGGGTCCCTATGGCTGGAAAAAAGTACGTTATCCTGTACCATGTTTGTTACTACTTTATTCTTTTTTTCAAAATAACGCATATTTCACTGCATTTCCCTACACTGACACACCACTAGGTTGCTTGCATATGACACCCGAGGATCACATATGCGTATTTTTACATAACACAAAGAGAAACTACCTAATTCTATCAAACTTATATATTTTTCTGAAATCGAAGTGTTATTTTGTCTTCTGCAGCGCTATATTTTGATGCACCCTGTATATATATTTTCGATGTCAGAACAAAATATGTTGTTTTCATATTCTACACATCAGGATAGGTACGAAAAGCACAAATTAGCAGAATAAAAATAAAATACTGAAGTTAGAAACATATATTCTACATGAACGACTTTAACCCTTATCTTTTCAATGAGATCACATGACGCACACCTTCTGTCAAAAATTGATTCCAACTACCACAGAGCTATTCATTTTTTTTAATTTTCTTATTTCATGTAAAAATGTTGGCTGGCAACCGCCTAACAATATATTATAAGTCATTATGTGCATATTGAATTGTTACTAATTTTCGTGTATTATAATCTGTTTTGGTCTATATCTTAAGAACCATTTAACATATTTTCACGAAATAAAGCTCAAACTCGAGCACCAGCACTTATCTCATAGCGGTCGCAAACCCGGGTCCCTATGGCTGAAAAAAGTACCTTATTCTCTACCATGTTTGTTACTACTTTATTCTTTTTTTCAAAATAACGCATATTTCAATGCATTTCCCTACACTGACACACCACTAGGTTGCTTGCATATGACACCCGAGGATCACATATGCGTATTTTTACGTAACACAAAGAGAATCTACCTAATTATATCAAACTTTTAAAATTTTCTGAAATCGGAGTTTTATCTTATCTTCTGCAACGGGTTATTTTGATGCACCCTGTATATATATTTTCAATGTTAGAACAAAAAAAATGTTTTCATATTCTACACATCAGGATAGGTACGAAAGGCACTAATTGGCAGAAAAAGCATAAAATAATGAAGTTAGAAACAAATATTCTATATGAACGACTATAATCATTACCTTTTCAATGAGATAACATGACGCTCACCTTCTGTCAAAAATTGATTCCAATTACCACAGAGCTATTCATTTTTTTTTTAATTTTCTTATTTCATGTAAAATCGTTGGCTGGCAACCGCCTAACAATATATTATATGTCATTATGTGCATATTGAATTGTTACTAATTGTCGTGTATTATAATCTATTTTGGTCTATATCTTAAGAACCATTTAACATATTTTCACGAAATAAAGCTCAAACTCGAGTACCAGCACTTCTCTCATATAGGTCGCAAACCCGGGTCCCTATGGCTGAAAAAAAGTACCTTATCCTGTACCATGTTTGTTACTACTTTATTCTTTTTTTCAAAATAACGCATATTTCACTGCATTTCCCTACACTGACACACCATTAGGTTGCTTGCATATGACACCCGAGGATCACATATGCGTATTTTTACGTAACACAAAGAGAAACTACCTAATTCTATCAAACTTATATATTATTCTGAAATCGAAGTGTTATTTTGTCTTCTGCAGCGCTATATTTTGATGCACCCTGTATATATATTTTCGATGTCAGAACAAAATATGTTGTTTTCATATTCTACACATCAGGATATGTACGAAAAGCACAAATTAGCAGAATAAAAATAAAATAATGAAGTTAGAAACATATATTCTACATAAACGACTTTAACCCTTACCTTTTCAATGAGATCACATGACGCACACCTTCTGTCAAAAATTGATTCCAATTACCACGGAGCTATTCAATTTTGTTTTAATTTTCTTATTTCACGTAAAAATGTTGGCTGGCAACCGCCTAACAATATATTACATGTCATTATGTGCATATTGAATTGTTACTAATTTTCGTGTATTATAATCTGTTTTGGTCTATATCTTAAGAACCATTTAACATATTTTCACGAAATAAAGCTCAAACTCGAGTACCAGCAATTATCTCATAGCGGTCGCAAACCCGGGTCCCTATGGCTGAAACAAAGTACCTTATTCTCTACCATGTTTGTTACTACTTTATTCTTTTTTTTCAAAATAACGCATATTTCACTGCATTTCCCTACACTGACACACCACTAGGTTGCTTGCATATGACACCCGAGGATCACATATGCGTATTTTTACGTAACACAAAGAGAAACTACCTAATTATATCAAACTTTTAAAATTTTCTGAAATCGAAGTTTTATCTTATCTTCTGCAACGGGTTATTTTGATGCACCCTGTATATATATTTTCAATGTTAGAACAAAAAAAATGTTTTCATATTCTACACATCAGGATAGGTACGAAAGGCACAAATTAGCAGAAAAATCATAAAATAATGAAGTTAGAAACATATATTCTACATGAACAACTATAACCCTTACCTTTTCAATGAGATCACATGACGCACACCTTCTGTCAAAAATTGATTCCAATTACCACAGAGCTATTCATTTTTTTTTTAATTTTCTTATTTCATGTAAAAATGTTGGCTGGCAACCGCCTAACAATATATTATATGTCATTATGTGCATATTGAATTGTTACTAATTGTCGTGTATTATAATCTATTTTGGTCTATATCTTAAGAACCATTTAACATATTTTCACGAAATAAAGCTCAAACTCGAGTACCAGCACTTCTCTCATATAGGTCGCAAACCCGGGTCCCTATGGCTGAAAAAAAGTACCTTATCCTGTACCATGTTTGTTACTACTTTATTCTTTTTTTCAAAATAACGCATATTTCACTGCATTTCCCTACACTGACACACCATTAGGTTGCTTGCATATGACACCCGAGGATCACATATGCGTATTTTTACGTAACACAAAGAGAAACTACCTAATTCTATCAAACTTATATATTATTCTGAAATCGAAGTGTTATTTTGTCTTCTGCAGCGCTATATTTTGATGCACCCTGTATATATATTTTCGATGTCAGAAAAAAATATGTTGTTTTCATATTCTACACATCAGGATATGTACGAAAAGCACAAATTAGCAGAATAAAAATAAAATAATGAAGTTAGAAACATATATTCTACATAAACGACTTTAACCCTTACCTTTTCAATGAGATCACATGACGCACACCTTCTGTCAAAAATTGATTCCAATTACCACGGAGCTATTCAATTTTGTTTTAATTTTCTTATTTCACGTAAAAATGTTGGCTGGCAACCGCCTAACAATATATTATATGTCATTATGTGCATATTGAATTGTTACTAATTTTCGTGTATTATAATCTGTTTTGGTCTATATCTTAAGAACCATTTAACATATTTTCACGAAATAAAGCTCAAACTCGAGTACCAGCACTTCTCTCATAGCGGTCGCAAACCCGGGTCCCTATGGCTGAAAAAAAGTACGTTATCCTGTAGCATGTTTGTTACTATTTTATTCTTTTTTTCAAAATAACGCATATTTGACTGCATTTCCCTACACTGACACACCACTAGGTTGCTTGCATATGACACCCGAGGATCACATATGCGTATTTTTACATAACACAAAGAGAAACTACCTAATTCTATCAAACTTATATATTTTTCTGAAATCGAAGTGTTATTTTGTCTTCTGCAGCGCTATATTTTGATGCACCCTGTATATATATTTTCGATGTCAGAACAAAATATGTTGTTTTCATATTCTACACATCAGGATAGGTACGAAAAGCACAAATTAGCAGAATAAAAATAAAATAATGAAGTTAGAAACATATATTCTACATGAACGACTTTAACCCTTACCTTTTCAATGAGATCACAAGACGCACACCTTCTGTCAAAAATTGATTCCAATTACCACGGAGCTATTTAATTTTGTTTTAATTTTCTTATTTCACGTAAAAATGTTGGCTGGCAACCGCCTAACAATATATTATATGTCATTATGTGCATATTGAATTGTTACTAATTTTCGTGTATTATAATCTGTTTTGGTCTATATCTTAAGAACCATTTAACATATTTTCACGAAATAAAGCTCAAACTCGAGTACCAGCAATTATCTCATAGCGGTCGCAAACCCGGGTCCCTATGGCTGAAACAAAGTACCTTGTTCTCTACCATGTTTGTTACTACTTTATTCTTTTTTTTCAAAATAACGCATATTTCACTGCATTTCCCTACACTGACACACCACTAGGTTGCTTGCATATGACACCCGAGGATCACATATGCGTATTTTTACGTAACACAAAGAGAAACTACCTAATTATATCAAACTTTTAAAATTTTCTGAAATCGAAGTTTTATCTTATCTTCTGCAACGGGTTATTTTGATGCACCCTGTATATATATTTTCAATGTTAGAACAAAAAAAATGTTTTCATATTCTACACATCAGGATAGGTACGAAAGGCACAAATTAGCAGAAAAATCATAAAATAATGAAGTTAGAAACATATATTCTACATGAACAACTATAACCCTTACCTTTTCAATGAGATCACATGACGCACACCTTCTGTCAAAAATTGATTCCAATTACCACAGAGCTATTCATTTTTTTTTAATTTTCTTATTTCATGTAAAAATGTTGGCTGGCAACCGCCTAACAATATATTATATGTCATTATGTGCATATTGAATTGTTACTAATTGTCGTGTATTATAATCTATTTTGGTCTATATCTTAAGAACCATTTAACATATTTTCACGAAATAAAGCTCAAACTCGAGTACCAGCACTTCTCTCATATAGGTCGCAAACCCGGGTCCCTATGGCTGAAAAAAAGTACCTTATCCTGTACCATGTTTGTTACTACTTTATTCTTTTTTTCAAAATAACGCATATTTCACTGCATTTCCCTACACTGACACACCATTAGGTTGCTTGCATATGACACCCGAGGATCACATATGCGTATTTTTACGTAACACAAAGAGAAACTACCTAATTCTATCAAACTTATATATTATTCTGAAATCGAAGTGTTATTTTGTCTTCTGCAGCGCTATATTTTGATGCACCCTGTATATATATTTTCGATGTCAGAACAAAATATGTTGTTTTCATATTCTACACATCAGGATATGTACGAAAAGCACAAATTAGCAGAATAAAAATAAAATAATGAAGTTAGAAACATATATTCTACATGAACGACTTTAACCCTTACCTTTTCAATGAGATCACATGACGCACACCTTCTGTCAAAAATTGATTCCAATTACCACGGAGCTATTCAATTTTGTTTTAATTTTCTTATTTCACGTAAAAATGTTGGCTGGCAACCGCCTAACAATATATTACATGTCATTATGTGCATATTGAATTGTTACTAATTGTCGTGTATTATAATCTGTTTTGGTCTATATCTTAAGAACCATTTAACATATTTTCACGAAATAAAGCTCAAACTCGAGTACCAGCAATTATCTCATAGCGGTCGCAAACCCGGGTCCCTATGGCTGAAACAAAGTACCTTATTCTCTACCATGTTTGTTACTACTTTATTCTTTTTTTCAAAATAACGCATATTTCACTGCATTTCCCTACACTGACACACCACTAGGTTGCTTGCATATGACACCCGAGGATCACATATGCGTATTTTTACATAACACAAAGAGAAACTACCTAATTATATCAAACTTTTAAAATTTTCTGAAATCGAAGTTTTATCTTATCTTCTGCAACGGGTTATTTTGATGCACCCTGTATATATATTTTCAATGTTAGAACAAAAAAAATGTTTTCATATTCTACACATCAGGATAGGTACGAAAGGCACAAATTAGCAGAAAAATCATAAAATAATGAAGTTAGAAACATATATTCTACATGAACAACTATAACCCTTACCTTTTCAATGAGATCACATGACGCACACCTTCTGTCAAAAATTGATTCCAATTACCACAGAGCTATTCATTTTTTTTTAATTTTCTTATTTCATGTAAAAATGTTGGCTGGCAACCGCCTAACAATATATTATATGTCATTATGTGCATATTGAATTGTTACTAATTGTCGTGTATTATAATCTATTTTGGTCTATATCTTAAGAACCATTTAACATATTTTCACGAAATAAAGCTCAAACTCGAGTACCAGCACTTCTCTCATATAGGTCGCAAACCCGGGTCCCTATGGCTGAAAAAAAGTACCTTATCCTGTACCATGTTTGTTACTACTTTATTCTTTTTTTCAAAATAACGCATATTTCACTGCATTTCCCTACACTGACACACCATTAGGTTGCTTGCATATGACACCCGAGGATCACATATGCGTATTTTTACGTAACACAAAGAGAAACTACCTAATTCTATCAAACTTATATATTATTCTGAAATCGAAGTGTTATTTTGTCTTCTGCAGCGCTATATTTTGATGCACCCTGTATATATATTTTCGATGTCAGAACAAAATATGTTGTTTTCATATTCTACACATCAGGATATGTACGAAAAGCACAAATTAGCAGAATAAAAATAAAATAATGAAGTTAGAAACATATATTCTACATGAACGACTTTAACCCTTACCTTTTCAATGAGATCACATGACGCACACCTTCTGTCAAAAATTGATTCCAATTACCACGGAGCTATTCAATTTTGTTTTAATTTTCTTATTTCACGTAAAAATGTTGGCTGGCAACCGCCTAACAATATATTACATGTCATTATGTGCATATTGAATTGTTACTAATTGTCGTGTATTATAATCTGTTTTGGTCTATATCTTAAGAACCATTTAACATATTTTCACGAAATAAAGCTCAAACTCGAGTACCAGCAATTATCTCATAGCGGTCGCAAACCCGGGTCCCTATGGCTGAAACAAAGTACCTTATTCTCTACCATGTTTGTTACTACTTTATTCTTTTTTTCAAAATAACGCATATTTCACTGCATTTCCCTACACTGACACACCACTAGGTTGCTTGCATATGACACCCGAGGATCACATATGCGTATTTTTACATAACACAAAGAGAAACTACCTAATTATATCAAACTTTTAAAATTTTCTGAAATCGAAGTTTTATCTTATCTTCTGCAACGGGTTATTTTGATGCACCCTGTATATATATTTTCAATGTTAGAACAAAAAAAATGTTTTCATATTCTACACATCAGGATAGGTACGAAAGGCACAAATTAGCAGAAAAATCATAAAATAATGAAGTTAGAAACATATATTCTACATGAACAACTATAACCCTTACCTTTTCAATGAGATCACATGACGCACACCTTCTGTCAAAAATTGATTCCAATTACCACAGAGCTATTCATTTTTTTTTAATTTTCTTATTTCATGTAAAAATGTTGGCTGGCAACCGCCTAACAATATATTATATGTCATTATGTGCATATTGAATTGTTACTAATTGTCGTGTATTATAATCTATTTTGGTCTATATCTTAAGAACCATTTAACATATTTTCACGAAATAAAGCTCAAACTCGAGTACCAGCACTTCTCTCATATAGGTCGCAAACCCGGGTCCCTATGGCTGAAAAAAAGTACCTTATCCTGTACCATGTTTGTTACTACTTTATTCTTTTTTTCAAAATAACGCATATTTCACTGCATTTCCCTACACTGACACACCATTAGGTTGCTTGCATATGACACCCGAGGATCACATATGCGTATTTTTACGTAACACAAAGAGAAACTACCTAATTCTATCAAACTTATATATTATTCTGAAATCGAAGTGTTATTTTGTCTTCTGCAGCGCTATATTTTGATGCACCCTGTATATATATTTTCGATGTCAGAACAAAATATGTTGTTTTCATATTCTACACATCAGGATATGTACGAAAAGCACAAATTAGCAGAATAAAAATAAAATAATGAAGTTAGAAACATATATTCTACATGAACGACTTTAACCCTTACCTTTTCAATGAGATCACATGACGCACACCTTCTGTCAAAAATTGATTCCAATTACCACGGAGCTATTCAATTTTGTTTTAATTTTCTTATTTCACGTAAAAATGTTGGCTGGCAACCGCCTAACAATATATTACATGTCATTATGTGCATATTGAATTGTTACTAATTGTCGTGTATTATAATCTGTTTTGGTCTATATCTTAAGAACCATTTAACATATTTTCACGAAATAAAGCTCAAACTCGAGTACCAGCAATTATCTCATAGCGGTCGCAAACCCGGGTCCCTATGGCTGAAACAAAGTACCTTATTCTCTACCATGTTTGTTACTACTTTATTCTTTTTTTCAAAATAACGCATATTTCACTGCATTTCCCTACACTGACACACCACTAGGTTGCTTGCATATGACACCCGAGGATCACATATGCGTATTTTTACATAACACAAAGAGAAACTACCTAATTATATCAAACTTTTAAAATTTTCTGAAATCGAAGTTTTATCTTATCTTCTGCAACGGGTTATTTTGATGCACCCTGTATATATATTTTCAATGTTAGAACAAAAAAAATGTTTTCATATTCTACACATCAGGATAGGTACGAAAGGCACAAATTAGCAGAAAAATCATAAAATAATGAAGTTAGAAACATATATTCTACATGAACAACTATAACCCTTACCTTTTCAATGAGATCACATGACGCACACCTTCTGTCAAAAATTGATTCCAATTACCACAGAGCTATTCATTTTTTTTTAATTTTCTTATTTCATGTAAAAATGTTGGCTGGCAACCGCCTAACAATATATTATATGTCATTATGTGCATATTGAATTGTTACTAATTGTCGTGTATTATAATCTATTTTGGTCTATATCTTAAGAACCATTTAACATATTTTCACGAAATAAAGCTCAAACTCGAGTACCAGCACTTCTCTCATATAGGTCGCAAACCCGGGTCCCTATGGCTGAAAAAAAGTACCTTATCCTGTACCATGTTTGTTACTACTTTATTCTTTTTTTCAAAATAACGCATATTTCACTGCATTTCCCTACACTGACACACCACTAGGTTGCTTGCATATGACACCCGAGGATCACATATGCGTATTTTTACGTAACACAAAGAGAAACTACCTAATTATATCAAACTTTTAAAATTTTCTGAAATCGAAGTTTTATCTTATCTTCTGCAACGGGTTATTTTGATGCACCCTGTATATATATTTTCAATGTTAGAACAAAAAAAATGTTTTCATATTCTACACATCAGGATAGGTACGAAAGGCACAAATTGGCAGAAAAAGCATAAAATAATGAAGTTAGAAACAAATATTCTATATGAACGACTTTAACCCTTACCTTTTCAATGAGATAGCATGACGCTCACCTTCTGTCAAAAATTGATTCCAATTACCACAGAGCTATTCATTTTTTTTTTAATTTTCTTATTTCATGTAAAAATGTTGGCTGGCAACCGCCTAACAATATATTATATGTCATTATGTGCATATTGAATTGTTACTAATTGTCGTGTATTATAATCTATTTTGGTCTATATCTTAAGAACCATTTAACATATTTTCACGAAATAAAGCTCAAACTCGAGTACCAGCACTTCTCTCATATAGGTCGCAAACCCGGGTCCCTATGGCTGAAAAAAGGTACCTTATCCTGTACCATGTTTGTTACTACTTTATTCTTTTTTTCAAAATAACGCATATTTCACTGCATTTCCCTACACTGACACACCATTAGGTTGCTTGCATATGACACCCGAGGATCACATATGCGTATTTTTACGTAACACAAAGAGAAACTACCTAATTCTATCAAACTTATATATTATTCTGAAATCGAAGTGTTATTTTGTCTTCTGCAGCGCTATATTTTGATGCACCCTGTATATATATTTTCGATGTCAGAACAAAATATGTTGTTTTCATATTCTACACATCAGGATATGTACGAAAAGCACAAATTAGCAGAATAAAAATAAAATAATGAAGTTAGAAACATATATTCTACATAAACGACTTTAACCCTTACCTTTTCAATGAGATCACATGACGCACACCTTCTGTCAAAAATTGACTCCAATTACCACGGAGCTATTCAATTTTGTTTTAATTTTCTTATTTCACGTAAAAATGTTGGCTGGCAACCGCCTAACAATATATTACATGTCATTATGTGCATATTGAATTGTTACTAATTGTCGTGTATTATAATCTGTTTTGGTCTATATCTTAAGAACCATTTAACATATTTTCACGAAATAAAGCTCAGACTCGAGTACCAGCACTTCTCTCATAGCGGTCGCAAACCCGGGTCCCTATGGCTGAAAAAAAGTACGTTATCCTGTACCATGTTTGTTACTACTTTATTCTTTTTTTCAAAATAACGCATATTTCACTGCATTTCCCTACACTGACACACCACTAGGTTGCTTGCATATGACACCCGAGGATCACATATGCGTATTTTTACATAACACAAAGAGAAACTACCTAATTCTATCAAACTTATATATTTTTCTGAAATCGGAGTGTTATTTTGTCTTCTGCAGCGCTATATTTTGATGCACCCTGTATATATATTTTCGATGTCAGAGCAAAATATGTTGTTTTCATATTCTACACATCAGGATAGGTACGAAAAGCACAAATTAGCAGAATAAAAATAAAATAATGAAGTTAGAAACATATATTCTACATGAACGACTTTAACCCTTACCTTTTCAATGAGATCACATGACGCACACCTTCTGTCAAAAATTGATTCCAATTACCACGGAGCTATTTAATTTTGTTTTATTTTCTTATTTCACGTAAAAATGTTGGCTGGCAACCGCCTAACAATATATTATATGTCATTATGTGCATATTGAATTGTTACTAATTTTCGTGTATTATAATCTGTTTTGGTCTATATCTTAAGAACCATTTAACATATTTTCACGAAATAAAGCTCAAACTCGAGCACAAGCAAATATCTCATAGCGGTCGCAAACCCGGGTCCCTATGGCTGAAACAAAGTACCTTATTCTCTACCATGTTTGTTACTACTTTATTCTTTTTTTTCAAAATAACGCATATTTCACTGCATTTCCCTACACTGACACACCACTAGGTTGCTTGCATATGACACCCGAGGATCACATATGCGTATTTTTACGTAACACAAAGAGAAACTACCTAATTATATCAAACTTTTAAAATTTTCTGAAATCGAAGTTTTATCTTATCTTCTGCAACGGGTTATTTTGATGCACCCTGTATATATATTTTCAATGTTAGAACAAAAAAAATGTTTTCATATTCTACACATCAGGATAGGTACGAAAGGCACAAATTAGCAGAAAAATCATAAAATAATGAAGTTAGAAACATATATTCTACATGAACAACTATAACCCTTACCTTTTCAATGAGATCACATGACGCACACCTTCTGTCAAAAATTGATTCCAATTACCACAGAGCTATTCATTTTTTTTTAATTTTCTTATTTCATGTAAAAATGTTGGCTGGCAACCGCCTAACAATATATTATATGTCATTATGTGCATATTGAATTGTTACTAATTGTCGTGTATTATAATCTATTTTGGTCTATATCTTAAGAACCATTTAACATATTTTCACGAAATAAAGCTCAAACTCGAGTACCAGCACTTCTCTCATAGCGGTCGCAAACCCGGGTCCCTATGGCTGAAAAAAAGTACCTTATCCTGTACCATGTTTGTTACTACTTTATTCTTTTTTTCAAAATAACGCATATTTCACTGCATTTCCCTACACTGACACACCATTAGGTTGCTTGCATATGACACCCGAGGATCACATATGCGTATTTTTACGTAACACAAAGATAAACTACCTAATTCTATCAAACTTATATATTATTCTGAAATCGAAGTGTTATTTTGTCCTCTGCAACGCTATATTTTGATGCACCCTGTATATATATTTTCGATGTCAGAACAAAATATGTTGTTTTCATATTCTACACATCAGGATATGTACGAAAAGCACAAATTAGCAGAATAAAAATAAAATAATGAAGTTAGAAACATATATTCTACATAAACGACTTTAACCCTTACCTTTTCAATGAGATCACATGACGCACACCTTCTGTCAAAAATTGATTCCAATTACCACGGAGCTATTCAATTTTGTTTTAATTTTCTTATTTCACGTAAAAATGTTGGCTGGCAACCGCCTAACAATATATTACATGTCATTATGTGCATATTGAATTGTTACTAATTGTCGTGTATTATAATCTGTTTTGGTCTATATCTTAAGAACCATTTAACATATTTTCACGAAATAAAGCTCAAACTCGAGTACCAGCACTTCTCTCATATAGGTCGCAAACCCGGGTCCCTATGGCTGGAAAAAAGTACGTTATCCTGTAGCATGTTTGTTACTATTTTATTCTTTTTTTCAAAATAACGCATATTTGACTGCATTTCCCTACACTGACACACCACTAGGTTGCTTGCATATGACACCCGAGGATCACATATGCGTATTTTTACATAACACAAAGAGAAACTACCTAATTCTATCAAACTTATATATTTTTCTGAAATCGAAGTGTTATTTTGTCTTCTGCAGCGCTATATTTTGATGCACCCTGTATATATATTTTCGATGTCAGAGCAAAATATGTTGTTTTCATATTCTACACATCAGGATAGGTACGAAAAGCACAAATTAGCAGAATAGAAATAAAATAATGAAGTTAGAAACATATATTCTACATGAACGACTTTAACCCTTACCTTTTCAATGAGATCACAAGACGCACACCTTCTGTCAAAAATTGATTCCAATTACCACGGAGCTATTTAATTTTGTTTTAATTTTCTTATTTCACGTAAAAATGTTGGCTGGCAACCGCCTAACAATATATTATATGTCATTATGTGCATATTGAATTGTTACTAATTTTCGTGTATTATAATCTGTTTTGGTCTATATCTTAAGAACCATTTAACATATTTTCACGAAATAAAGCTCAAACTCGAGCACAAGCAAATATCTCATAGCGGTCGCAAACCCGGGTCCCTATGGCTGAAACAAAGTACCTTATTCTCTACCATGTTTGTTACTACTTTATTCTTTTTTTTCAAAATAACGCATATTTCACTGCATTTCCCTACACTGACACACCACTAGGTTGCTTGCATATGACACCCGAGGATCACATATGCGTATTTTTACGTAACACAAAGAGAAACTACCTAATTATATCAAACTTTTAAAATTTTCTGAAATCGAAGTTTTATCTTATCTTCTGCAACGGGTTATTTTGATGCACCCTGTATATATATTTTCAATGTTAGAACAAAAAAAATGTTTTCATATTCTACACATCAGGATAGGTACGAAAGGCACAAATTAGCAGAAAAATCATAAAATAATGAAGTTAGAAACATATATTCTACATGAACAACTATAACCCTTACCTTTTCAATGAGATCACATGACGCACACCTTCTGTCAAAAATTGATTCCAATTACCACAGAGCTATTCATTTTTTTTTAATTTTCTTATTTCATGTAAAAATGTTGGCTGGCAACCGCCTAACAATATATTATATGTCATTATGTGCATATTGAATTGTTACTAATTGTCGTGTATTATAATCTATTTTGGTCTATATCTTAAGAACCATTTAACATATTTTCACGAAATAAAGCTCAAACTCGAGTACCAGCACTTCTCTCATAGCGGTCGCAAACCCGGGTCCCTATGGCTGAAAAAAAGTACCTTATCCTGTACCATGTTTGTTACTACTTTATTCTTTTTTTCAAAATAACGCATATTTCACTGCATTTCCCTACACTGACACACCATTAGGTTCCTTGCATATGACACCCGAGGATCACATATGCGTATTTTTACGTAACACAAAGATAAACTACCTAATTCTATCAAACTTATATATTATTCTGAAATCGAAGTGTTATTTTGTCCTCTGCAACGCTATATTTTGATGCACCCTGTATATATATTTTCGATGTCAGAACAAAATATGTTGTTTTCATATTCTACACATCAGGATATGTACGAAAAGCACAAATTAGCAGAATAAAAATAAAATAATGAAGTTAGAAACATATATTCTACATAAACGACTTTAACCCTTACCTTTTCAATGAGATCACATGACGCACACCTTCTGTCAAAAATTGATTCCAATTACCACGGAGCTATTCAATTTTGTTTTAATTTTCTTATTTCACGTAAAAATGTTGGCTGGCAACCGCCTAACAATATATTACATGTCATTATGTGCATATTGAATTGTTACTAATTGTCGTGTATTATAATCTGTTTTGGTCTATATCTTAAGAACCATTTAACATATTTTCACGAAATAAAGCTCAAACTCGAGTACCAGCACTTCTCTCATAGCGGTCGCAAACCCGGGTCCCTATGGCTGGAAAAAAGTACGTTATCCTGTAGCATGTTTGTTACTATTTTATTCTTTTTTTCAAAATAACGCATATTTGACTGCATTTCCCTACACTGACACACCACTAGGTTGCTTGCATATGACACCCGAGGATCACATATGCGTATTTTTACATAACACAAAGAGAAACTACCTAATTCTATCAAACTTATATATTTTTCTGAAATCGAAGTGTTATTTTGTCTTCTGCAGCGCTATATTTTGATGCACCCTGTATATATATTTTCGATGTCAGAGCAAAATATGTTGTTTTCATATTCTACACATCAGGATAGGTACGAAAAGCACAAATTAGCAGAATAGAAATAAAATAATGAAGTTAGAAACATATATTCTACATGAACGACTTTAACCCTTACCTTTTCAATGAGATCACAAGACGCACACCTTCTGTCAAAAATTGATTCCAATTACCACGGAGCTATTTAATTTTGTTTTAATTTTCTTATTTCACGTAAAAATGTTGGCTGGCAACCGCCTAACAATATATTATATGTCATTATGTGCATATTGAATTGTTACTAATTTTCGTGTATTATAAATTGTTTTGGTCTATATCTTAAGAACCATTTAACATATTTTCACGAAATAAAGCTCAAACTCGAGTACCAGCAATTATCTCATAGCGGTCGCAAACCCGGGTCCCTATGGCTGAAACAAAGTACCTTATTCTCTACCATGTTTGTTACTACTTTATTCTTTTTTTCAAAATAACGCATATTTCACTGCATTTCCCTACACTGACACACCACTAGGTTGCTTGCATATGACACCCGAGGATCACATATGCGTATTTTTACGTAACACAAAGAGAAACTACCTAATTATATCAAACTTTTAAAATTTTCTGAAATCGAAGTTTTATCTTATCTTCTGCAACGGGTTATTTTGATGCACCCTGTATATATATTTTCAATGTTAGAACAAAAAAAATGTTTTCATATTCTACACATCAGGATAGGTACGAAAGGCACAAATTAGCAGAAAAATCATAAAATAATGAAGTTAGAAACATATATTCTACATGAACAACTATAACCCTTACCTTTTCAATGAGATCACATGACGCACACCTTCTGTCAAAAATTGATTCCAATTACCACAGAGCTATTCATTTTTTTTTAATTTTCTTATTTCATGTAAAAATGTTGGCTGGCAACCGCCTAACAATATATTATATGTCATTATGTGCATATTGAATTGTTACTAATTGTCGTGTATTATAATCTATTTTGGTCTATATCTTAAGAACCATTTAACATATTTTCACGAAATAAAGCTCAAACTCGAGTACCAGCACTTCTCTCATATAGGTCGCAAACCCGGGTCCCTATGGCTGAAAAAAAGTACCTTATCCTGTACCATGTTTGTTACTACTTTATTCTTTTTTTCAAAATAACGCATATTTCACTGCATTTCCCTACACTGACACACCACTAGGTTGCTTGCATATGACACCCGAGGATCACATATGCGTATTTTTACGTAACACAAAGAGAAACTACCTAATTATATCAAACTTTTAAAATTTTCTGAAATCGAAGTTTTATCTTATCTTCTGCAACGGGTTATTTTGATGCACCCTGTATATATATTTTCAATGTTAGAACAAAAAAAATGTTTTCATATTCTACACATCAGGATAGGTACGAAAGGCACAAATTGGCAGAAAAAGCATAAAATAATGAAGTTAGAAACAAATATTCTATATGAACGACTATAATCATTACCTTTTCAATGAGATAACATGACGCTCACCTTCTGTCAAAAATTGATTCCAATTACCACAGAGCTATTCATTTTTTTTTTAATTTTCTTATTTCATGTAAAAATGTTGGCTGGCAACCGCCTAACAATATATTATATGTCATTATGTGCATATTGAATTGTTACTAATTGTCGTGTATTATAATCTATTTTGGTCTATATCTTAAGAACCATTTAACATATTTTCACGAAATAAAGCTCAAACTCGAGTACCAGCACTTCTCTCATATAGGTCGCAAACCCGGGTCCCTATGGCTGAAAAAAAGTACCTTATCCTGTACCATGTTTGTTACTACTTTATTCTTTTTTTCAAAATAACGCATATTTCACTGCATTTCCCTACACTGACACACCATTAGGTTGCTTGCATATGACACCCGAGGATCACATATGCGTATTTTTACGTAACACAAAGAGAAAGTACCTAATTCTATCAAACTTATATATTATTCTGAAATCGAAGTGTTATTTTGTCTTCTGCAGCGCTATATTTTGATGCACCCTGTATATATATTTTCGATGTCAGAACAAAATATGTTGTTTTCATATTCTACACATCAGGATAGGTACGAAAAGCACAAATTAGCAGAATAAAAATAAAATAATGAAGTTAGAAACATATATTCTACATAAACGACTTTAACCCTTACCTTTTCAATGAGATCACATGACGCACACCTTCTGTCAAAAATTGATTCCAATTACCACGGAGCTATTCAATTTTGTTTTAATTTTCTTATTTCACGTAAAAATGTTGGCTGGCAACCGCCTAACAATATATTACATGTCATTATGTGCATATTGAATTGTTACTAATTGTCGTGTATTATAATCTGTTTTGGTCTATATCTTAAGAACCATTTAACATATTTTCACGAAATAAAGCTCAAACTCGAGTACCAGCAATTATCTCATAGCGGTCGCAAACCCGGGTCCCTATGGCTGAAACAAAGTACCTTATTCTCTACCATGTTTGTTACTACTTTATTCTTTTTTTCAAAATAACGCATATTTCACTGCATTTCCCTACACTGACACACCACTAGGTTGCTTGCATATGACACCCGAGGATCACATATGCGTATTTTTACGTAACACAAAGAGAAACTACCTAATTATATCAAACTTTTAAAATTTTCTGAAATCGAAGTTTTATCTTATCTTCTGCAACGGGTTATTTTGATGCACCCTGTATATATATTTCCAATGTTAGAACAAAAAAAATGTTTTCATATTCTACACATCAGGATAGGTACGAAAGGCACAAATTAGCAGAAAAATCATAAAATAATGAAGTTAGAAACATATATTCTACATGAACAACTATAACCCTTACCTTTTCAATGAGATCACATGACGCACACCTTCTGTCAAAAATTGATTCCAATTACCACAGAGCTATTCATTTTTTTTTATTTTCTTATTTCATGTAAAAATGTTGGATGGCAACCGCCTAACAATATATTATATGTCATTATGTGCATATTGAATTGTTACTAATTGTCGTGTATTATAATCTATTTTGGTCTATATCTTAAGAACCATTTAACATATTTTCACGAAATAAAGCTCAAACTCGAGTACCAGCACTTCTCTCATAGCGGATCGCAAACCCGGGTCCCTATGGCTGAAAAAAAGTACCTTATCCTGTACCATGTTTGTTACTACTTTATTCTTTTTTTCAAAATAACGCATATTTCACTGCATTTCCCTACACTGACACACCATTAGGTTGCTTGCATATGACACCCGAGGATCACATATGCGTATTTTTATGTAACACAAAGAGAAACTACCTAATTATATCAAACTTTTAAAATTTTCTGAAATCGAAGTTTTATCTTATCTTCTGCAACGGGTTATTTTGATGCACCCTGTATATATATTTTCAATGTTAGAACAAAAAAAAATGTTTTCATATTCTACACATCAGGATAGGTACGAAAGGCACAAATTAGCAGAAAAATCATAAAATAATGAAGTTAGAAACATATATTCTACATGAACAACTATAACCCTTACCTTTTCAATGAGATCACATGACGCTCACCTTCTGTCAAAAATTGATTCCAATTACCACAGAGCTATTCATTTTTTTTTTAATTTTCTTATTTCATGTAAAAATGTTGGCTGGCAACCGCCTAACAATATATTATATGTCATTATGTGCATATTGAATTGTTACTAATTGTCGTGTATTATAATCTATTTTGGTCTATATCTTAAGAACCATTTAACATATTTTCACGAAATAAAGCTCAAACTCGAGTACCAGCACTTCTCTCATATAGGTCGCAAACCCGGGTCCCTATGGCTGAAAAAAAGTACCTTATCCTGTACCATGTTTGTTACTACTTTATTCTTTTTTTCAAAATAACGCATATTTCACTGCATTTCCCTACACTGACACACCACTAGGTTGCTTGCATATGACACCCGAGGATCACATATGCGTATTTTTACGTAACACAAAGAGAAACTAAGTAATTCTATCAAACTTATATATTATTCTGAAATCGAAGTGTTATTTTGTCTTCTGCAGCGCTTTATTTTGATGCACCCTGTATATATATTTTCGATGTCAGAACAAAATATGTTGTTTTCATATTCTACACATCAGGATATGTACGAAAAGCACAAATTAGCAGAATAAAAATAAAATAATGAAGTTAGAAACATATATTCTACATGAACGACTTTAACCCTTACCTTTTCAATGAGATCACATGACGCACACCTTCTGTCAAAAATTGATTCCAATTACCACGGAGCTATTCAATTTTGTTTTAATTTTCTTATTTCACGTAAAAATGTTGGCTGGCAACCGCCTAACAATATATTATATGTCATTATGTGCATATTGAATTGTTACTAATTTTCGTGTATTATAATCTGTTTTGGTCTATATCTTAAGAACCATTTAACATATTTTCACGAAATCAAGCTCAAACTCGAGCACCAGCACTTATCTCATAGCGGTCGCAAACCCGGGTCCATATGGCTGGAAAAAAGTACGTTATCCTGTACCATGTTTGTTACTACTTTATTCTTTTTTTCAAAATAACGCATATTTCACTGCATTTCCCTACACTGACACACCACTAGGTTGCTTGCATATGACACCCGAGGATCACATATGCGTATTTTTACATAACACAAAGAGAAACTACCTAATTCTATCAAACTTATATATTTTTCTGAAATCGAAGTGTTATTTTGTCTTCTGCAGCGCTATATTTTGATGCACCCTGTATATATATTTTCGATGTCAGAACAAAATATGTTGTTTTCATATTCTACACATCAGGATATGTACGAAAAACACAAATTAGCAGAATAAAAATAAAATAATGAAGTTAGAAACATATATTCTACATAAACGACTTTAACCCTTACCTTTTCAATGAGATCACATGACGCACACCTTCTGTCAAAAATTGATTCCAATTACCACGGAGCTATTCAATTTTGTTTTAATTTTCTTATTTCACGTAAAAATGTTGGCTGGCAACCGCCTAACAATATATTACATGTCATTATGTGCATATTGAATTGTTACTAATTTTCGTGTATTATAATCTGTTTTGGTCTATATCTTAAGAACCATTTAACATATTTTCACGAAATAAAGCTCAAACTCGAGTACCAGCAATTATCTCATAGCGGTCGCAAACCCGGGTCCCTATGGCTGAAACAAAGTACCTTATTCTCTACCATGTTTGTTACTACTTTATTCTTTTTTTTTCAAAATAACGCATATTTCACTGCATTTCCCTACACTGACACACCACTAGGTTGCTTGCATATGACACCCGAGGATCACATATGCGTATTTTTACGTAACACAAAGAGAAACTACCTAATTATATCAAACTTTTAAAATTTTCTGAAATCGAAGTTTTATCTTATCTTCCGCAACGGGTTATTTTGATGCACCCTGTATATATATTTTCAATGTTAGAACAAAAAAAAATGTTTTCATATTCTACACATCAGGATAGGTACGAAAGGAACAAATTAGCAGAAAAATCATAAAATAATGAGGTTAGAAACATATATTCTACATGAACAACTATAACCCTTACCTTTTCAATGAGATCACATGACGCACACCTTCTGTCAAAAATTGATTCCAATTACCACAGAGCTATTCATTTTTTTTAATTTTCTTATTTCATGTAAAAATGTTGGCTGGCAACCGCCTAACAATATATTATATGTCATTATGTGCATATTGAATTGTTACTAATTGTCGTGTATTATAATCTATTTTGGTCTATATCTTAAGAACCATTTAACATATTTTCACGAAATAAAGCTCAAACTCGAGTACCAGCACTTCTCTCATATAGGTCGCAAACCCGGGTCCCTATGGCTGAAAAAAAGTACCTTATCCTGTACCATGTTTGTTACTACTTTATTCTTTTTTTCAAAATAACGCATATTTCACTGCATTTCCCTACACTGACACACCATTAGGTTGCTTGCATATGACACCCGAGGATCACATATGCGTATTTTTACGTAACACAAAGAGAAACTACCTAATTCTATCAAACTTATATATTATTCTGAAATCGAAGTGTTATTTTGTCTTCTGCAGCGCTATATTTTGATGCACCCTGTATATATATTTTCGATCTCAGAACAAAATATGTTATTTTCATATTCTACACATCAGGATATGTACGAAAAGCACAAATTAGCAGAATAAAAATAAAATAATGAAGTTAGAAACATATATTCTACATAAACGACTTTAACCCTTACCTTTTCAATGAGATCACATGACGCACACCTTCTGTCAAAAATTGATTCCAATTACCACGGAGCTATTCAATTTTGTTTTAATTTTCTTATTTCACGTAAAAATGTTGGCTGGCAACCGCCTAACAATATATTACATGTCATTATGTGCATATTGAATTGTTACTAATTGTCGTGTATTATAATCTGTTTTGGTCTATATCTTAAGAACCATTTAACATATTTTCACGAAATAAAGCTCAAACTCGAGTACCAGCACTTCTCTCATAGCGGTCGCAAACCCGGGTCCCTATGGCTGAAAAAAAGTACGTTATCCTGTAGCATGTTTGTTACTATTTTATTCTTTTTTTCAAAATAACGCATATTTGACTGCATTTCCCTACACTGACACACCACTAGGTTGCTTGCATATGACACCCGAGGATCACATATGCG
This sequence comes from Thermobia domestica, assembly GCF_964235325.1. Taxonomy (NCBI): domain Eukaryota; kingdom Metazoa; phylum Arthropoda; class Insecta; order Zygentoma; family Lepismatidae; genus Thermobia; species Thermobia domestica. The sequence continues at coordinate 58,415 of NW_027655983.1, forward strand.
TATTTTTACATAACACAAAGAGAAACTACCTAATTCTATCAAACTTATATATTTTTCTGAAATCGAAGTGTTATTTTGTCTTCTGCAGCGCTATATTTTGATGCACCCTGTATATATATTTTCGATGTCAGAACAAAATATGTTGTTTTCATATTCTACACATCAGGATAGGTACGAAAATCACAAATTAGCAGAATAAAAATAAAATAATGAAGTTAGAAACATATATTCTACATGAACGACTTTAACCCTTACCTTTTCAATGAGATCACAAGACGCACACCTTCTGTCAAAAATTGATTCCAATTACCACGGAGCTATTTAATTTTGTTTTAATTTTCTTATTTCACGTAAAAATGTTGGCTGGCAACCGCCTAACAATATATTATATGTCATTATGTGCATATTGAATTGTTACTAATTTTCGTGTATTATAATCTGTTTTGGTCTATATCTTAAGAACCATTTAACATATTTTCACGAAATAAAGCTCAAACTCGAGTACCAGCAATTATCTCATAGCGGTCGCAAACCCGGGTCCCTATGGCTGAAACAAAGTACCTTATTCTCTACCATGTTTGTTACTACTTTATTTTTTTTTTCAAAATAACGCATATTTCACTGCATTTCCCTACACTGACACACCACTAGGTTGCTTGCATATGACACCCGAGGATCACATATGCGTATTTTTACGTAACACAAAGAGAAACTACCTAATTATATCAAACTTTTAAAATTTTCTGAAATCGAAGTTTTATCTTATCTTCTGCAACGGGTTATTTTGATGCACCCTGTATATATATTTTCAATGTTAGAACAAAAAAAATGTTTTCATATTCTACACATCAGGATAGGTACGAAAGGCACAAATTAGCAGAAAAATCATAAAATAATGAAGTTAGAAACATATATTCTACATGAACAACTATAACCCTTACCTTTTCAATGAGATCACATGACGCACACCTTCTGTCAAAAATTGATTCCAATTACCACAGAGCTATTCATTTTTTTTTAATTTTCTTATTTCATGTAAAAATGTTGGCTGGCAACCGCCTAACAATATATTATATGTCATTATGTGCATATTGAATTGTTACTAATTGTCGTGTATTATAATCTATTTTGGTCTATATCTTAAGAACCATTTAACATATTTTCACGAAATAAAGCTCAAACTCGAGTACCAGCACTTCTCTCATAGCGGTCGCAAACCCGGGTCCCTATGGCTGAAAAAAAGTACCTTATCCTGTACCATGTTTGTTACTACTTTATTCTTTTTTTCAAAATAACGCATATTTCACTGCATTTCCCTACACTGACACACCACTAGGTTGCTTGCATATGACACCCGAGGATCACATATGCGTATTTTTACGTAACACAAAGAGAAACTACCTAATTATATCAAACTTTTAAAATTTTCTGAAATCGAAGTTTTATCTTATCTTCTGCAACGGGTTATTTTGATGCACCCTGTATATATATTTTCAATGTTAGAACAAAAAAAATGTTTTCATATTCTACACATCAGGATAGGTACGAAAGGCACAAATTGGCAGAAAAAGCATAAAATAATGAAGTTAGAAACAAATATTCTATATGAACGACTATAATCATTACCTTTTCAATGAGATAACATGACGCTCACCTTCTGTCAAAAATTGATTCCAATTACCACAGAGCTATTCATTTTTTTTTTAATTTTCTTATTTCATGTAAAAATGTTGGCTGGCAACCGCCTAACAATATATTATATGTCATTATGTGCATATTGAATTGTTACTAATTGTCGTGTATTATAATCTATTTTGGTCTATATCTTAAGAACCATTTAACATATTTTCACGAAATAAAGCTCAAACTCGAGTACCAGCATTTCTCTCATATAGGTCGCAAACCCGGGTCCCTATGGCTGAAAAAAAGTACGTTATCCTGTACCATGTTTGTTACTACTTTATTCTTTTTTTCAAAATAACGCATATTTCACTGCATTTCCCTACACTGACACACCATTAGGTTGCTTGCATATGACACCCGAGGATCACATATGCGTATTTTTACGTAACACAAAGAGAAACTACCTAATTCTATCAAACTTATATATTATTCTGAAATCGAAGTGTTATTTTGTCTTCTGCAGCGCTATATTTTGATGCACCCTGTATATATATTTTCGATGTCAGAACAAAATATGTTGTTTTCATATTCTACACATCAGGATATGTACGAAAAGCACAAATTAGCAGAATAAAAATAAAATAATGAAGTTAGAAACATATATTCTACATAAACGACTTTAACCCTTACCTTTTCAATGAGATCACATGACGCACACCTTCTGTCAAAAATTGATTCCAATTACCACGGAGCTATTCAATTTTGTTTTAATTTTCTTATTTCACGTAAAAATGTTGGCTGGCAACCGCCTAACAATATATTACATGTCATTATGTGCATATTGAATTGTTACTAATTGTCGTGTATTATAATCTGTTTTGGTCTATATCTTAAGAACCATTTAACATATTTTCACGAAATAAAGCTCAAACTCGAGTACCAGCACTTCTCTCATAGCGGTCGCAAACCCGGGTCCCTATGGCTGAAAAAAAGTACGTTATCCTGTACCATGTTTGTTACTACTTTATTCTTTTTTTCAAAATAACGCATATTTCACTGCATTTCCCTACACTGACACACCACTAGGTTGCTTGCATATGACACCCGAGGATCACATATGCGTATTTTTACATAACACAAAGAGAAACTACCTAATTCTATCAAACTTATATATTTTTCTGAAATCGGAGTGTTATTTTGTCTTCTGCAGCGCTATATTTTGATGCACCCTGTATATATATTTTCGATGTCAGAGCAAAATATGTTGTTTTCATATTCTACACATCAGGATAGGTACGAAAAGCACAAATTAGCAGAATAAAAATAAAATAATGAAGTTAGAAACATATATTCTACATGAACGACTTTAACCCTTACCTTTTCAATGAGATCACATGACGCACACCTTCTGTCAAAAATTGATTCCATTTACCACGGAGCTATTTAATTTTGTTTTAATTTTCTTATTTCACGTAAAAATGTTGGCTGGCAACCGCCTAACAATATATTATATGTCATTATGTGCATATTGAATTGTTACTAATTTTCGTGTATTATAATCTGTTTTGGTCTATATCTTAAGAACCATTTAACATATTTTCACGAAATAAAGCTCAAACTCGAGTACCAGCAAATATCTCATAGCGGTCGCAAACCCGGGTCCCTATGGCTGAAACAAAGTACCTTATTCTCTACCATGTTTGTTACTACTTTATTCTTTTTTTTTGAAAATAACGCATATTTCACTGCATTTCCCTACACTGACACACCACTAGGTTGCTTGCATATGACACCCGAGGATCACATATGCGTATTTTTACGTAACACAAAGAGAAACTACCTAATTATATCAAACTTTTAAAATTTTCTGAAATCGAAGTTTTATCTTATCTTCTGCAACGGGTTATTTTGATGCACCCTGTATATATATTTTCAATGTTAGAACAAAAAAAATGTTTTCATATTCTACACATCAGGATAGGTACGAAAGGCACAAATTAGCAGAAAAATCATAAAATAATGAAGTTAGAAACATATATTCTACATGAACAACTATAACCCTTACCTTTTCAATGAGATCACATGACGCACACCTTCTGTCAAAAATTGATTCCAATTACCACAGAGCTATTCATTTTTTTTTTAATTTTCTTATTTCATGTAAAAATGTTGGCTGGCAACCGCCTAACAATATATTATATGTCATTATGTGCATATTGAATTGTTACTAATTGTCGTGTATTATAATCTATTTTGGTCTATATCTTAAGAACCATTTAACATATTTTCACGAAATAAAGCTCAAACTCGAGTACCAGCACTTCTCTCATATAGGTCGCAAACCCGGGTCCCTATGGCTGAAAAAAAGTACCTTATCCTGTACCATGTTTGTTACTACTTTATTCTTTTTTTCAAAATAACGCATATTTCACTGCATTTCCCTACACTGACACACCATTAGGTTGCTTGCATATGACACCCGAGGATCACATATGCGTATTTTTACGTAACACAAAGAGAAACTACCTAATTCTATCAAACTTATATATTATTCTGAAATCGAAGTGTTATTTTGTCTTCTGCAGCGCTATATTTTGATGCACCCTGTATATATATTTTCGATGTCAGAACAAAATATGTTGTTTTCATATTCTACACATCAAGATATGTACGAAAAGCACAAATTAGCAGAATAAAAATAAAATAATGAAGTTAGAAACATATATTCTACATAAACGACTTTAACCCTTACCTTTTCAATGAGATCACATGACGCACACCTTCTGTCAAAAATTGATTCCAATTACCACGGAGCTATTCAATTTTGTTTTAATTTTCTTATTTCACGTAAAAATGTTGGCTGGCAACCGCCTAACAATATATTACATGTCATTATGTGCATATTGAATTGTTACTAATTGTCGTGTATTATAATCTGTTTTGGTCTATATCTTAAGAACCATTTAACATATTTTCACGAAATAAAGCTCAAACTCGAGTACCAGCACTTCTCTCATAGCGGTCGCAAACCCGAGTCCCTATGGCTGGAAAAAAGTACGTTATCCTGTAGCATGTTTGTTACTATTTTATTCTTTTTTTCAAAATAACGCATATTTGACTGCATTTCCCTACACTGACACACCACTAGGTTGCTTGCATATGACACCCGAGGATCACATATGCGTATTTTTACATAACACAAAGAGAAACTACCTAATTCTATCAAACTTATATATTTTTCTGAAATCGAAGTGTTATTTTGTCTTCTGCAGCGCTATATTTTGATGCACCCTGTATATATATTTTCGATGTCAGAGCAAAATATGTTGTTTTCATATTCTACACATCAGGATAGGTACGAAAAGCACAAATTAGCAGAATAAAAATAAAATAATGAAGTTAGAAACATATATTCTACATGAACGACTTTAACCCTTACCTTTTCAATGAGATCACATGACGCACACCTTCTGTCAAAAATTGATTCCAATTACCACGGAGCTATTTAATTTCGTTTTAATTTTCTTATTTCACGTAAAAATGTTGGCTGGCAACCGCCTAACAATATATTATATGTCATTATGTGCATATTGAATTGTTACTAATTTTCGTGTATTATAATCTGTTTTGGTCTATATCTTAAGAACCATTTAACATATTTTCACGAAATAAAGCTCAAACTCGAGTACCAGCAAATATCTCATAGCGGTCGCAAACCCGGGTCCCTATGGCTGAAACAAAGTACCTTATTCTCTACCATGTTTGTTACTACTTTATTCTTTTTTTTCAAAATAACGCATATTTCACTGCATTTCCCTACACTGACACACCACTAGGTTGCTTGCATATGACACCCGAGGATCACATATGCGTATTTTTACGTAACACAAAGAGAAACTACCTAATTATATCAAACTTTTAAAATTTTCTGAAATCGAAGTTTTATCTTATCTTCTGCAACGGGTTATTTTGATGCACCCTGTATATATATTTTCAATGTTAGAACAAAAAAAATGTTTTCATATTCTACACATCAGGATAGGTACGAAAGGCACAAATTAGCAGAAAAATCATAAAATAATGAAGTTAGAAACATATATTCTACATGAACAACTATAACCCTTACCTTTTCAATGAGATCACATGACGCACACCTTCTGTCAAAAATTGATTCCAATTACCACAGAGCTATTCATTTTTTTTTTAATTTTCTTATTTCATGTAAAAATGTTGGCTGGCAACCGCCTAACAATATATTATATGTCATTATGTGCATATTGAATTGTTACTAATTTTCGTGTATTATAATCTATTTTGGTCTATATCTTAAGAACCATTTAACATATTTTCACGAAATAAAGCTCAAACTCGAGTACCAGCACTTCTCTCATAGCGGTCGCAAACCCGGGTCCCTATGGCTGAAAAAAAGTACCTTATCCTGTACCATGTTTGTTACTACTTTATTCTTTTTTTGAAAATAACGCATATTTCACTGCATTTCCCTACACTGACACACCATTAGGTTGCTTGCATATGACACCCGAGGATCACATATGCGTATTTTTACGTAACACAAAGAGAAACTACCTAATTCTATCAAACTTATATATTATTCTGAAATCGAAGTGTTATTTTGTCTTCTGCAGCGCTATATTTTGATGCACCCTGTATATATATTTTCGATGTCAGAACAAAATATGTTGTTTTCATATTCTACACATCAGGATATGTACGAAAAGCAAAAATTAGCAGAATAAAAATAAAATAATGAAGTTAGAAACATATATTCTACATAAACGACTTTAACCCTTACCTTTTCAATGAGATCACATGACGCACACCTTCTGTCAAAAATTGATTCCAATTACCACGGAGCTATTCAATTTTGTTTTAATTTTCTTATTTCACGTAAAAATGTTGGCTGGCAACCGCCTAACAATATATTACATGTCATTATGTGCATATTGAATTGTTACTAATTGTCGTGTATTATAATCTGTTTTGGTCTATATCTTAAGAACCATTTAACATATTTTCACGAAATAAAGCTCAAACTCGAGTACCAGCACTTCTCTCATAGCGGTCGCAAACCCGGGTCCCTATGGCTGGAAAAAAGTACGTTATCCTGTAGCATGTTTGTTACTATTTTATTCTTTTTTTCAAAATAACGCATATTTGACTGCATTTCCCTACACTGACACACCACTAGGTTGCTTGCATATGACACCCGAGGATCACATATGCGTATTTTTACATAACACAAAGAGAAACTACCTAATTCTATCAAACTTATATATTTTTCTGAAATCGGAGTGTTATTTTGTCTTCTGCAGCGCTATATTTTGATGCACCCTGTATATATATTTTCGATGTCAGAGCAAAATATGTTGTTTTCATATTCTACACATCAGGATAGGTACGAAAAGCACAAATTAGCAGAATAAAAATAAAATAATGAAGTTAGAAACATATATTCTACATAAACGACTTTAACCCTTACCTTTTCAATGAGATCACATGACGCACACCTTCTGTCAAAAATTGATTCCAATTACCACGGAGCTATTTAATTTTGTTTTAATTTTCTTATTTCACGTAAAAATGTTGGCTGGCAACCGCCTAACAATATATTATATGTCATTATGTGCATATTGAATTGTTACTAATTTTCGTGTATTATAATCTGTTTTGGTCTATATCTTAAGAACCATTTAACATATTTTCACGAAATAAAGCTCAAACTCGAGTACCAGCAAATATCTCATAGCGGTCGCAAACCCGGGTCCCTATGGCTGAAACAAAGTACCTTATTCTCTACCATGTTTGTTACTACTTTATTCTTTTTTTTCAAAATAACGCATATTTCACTGCATTTCCCTACACTGACACACCACTAGGTTGCTTGCATATGACACCCGAGGATCACATATGCGTATTTTTACGTAACACAAAGAGAAACTACCTAATTATATCAAACTTTTAAAATTTTCTGAAATCGAAGTTTTATCTTATCTTCTGCAACGGGTTATTTTGATGCACCCTGTATATATATTTTCAATGTTAGAACAAAAAAAATGTTTTCATATTCTACACATCAGGATAGGTACGAAAGGCACAAATTAGCAGAAAAATCATAAAATAATGAAGTTAGAAACATATATTCTACATGAACAACTATAACCCTTACCTTTTCAATGAGATCACATGACGCACACCTTCTGTCAAAAATTGATTCCAATTACCACAGAGCTATTCATTTTTTTTTTAATTTTCTTATTTCATGTAAAAAATGTTGGCTGGCAACCGCCTAACAATATATTATATGTCATTATGTGCATATTGAATTGTTACTAATTGTCGTGTATTATAATCTATTTTGGTCTATATCTTAAGAACCATTTAACATATTTTCACGAAATAAAGCTCAAACTCGAGTACCAGCACTTCTCTCATAGCGGTCGCAAACCCGGGTCCCTATGGCTGAAAAAAAGTACCTTATCCTGTACCATGTTTGTTACTACTTTATTCTTTTTTTCAAAATAACGCATATTTCACTGCATTTCCCTACACTGACACACCATTAGGTTGCTTGCATATGACACCCGAGGATCACATATGCGTATTTTTACGTAACACAAAGAGAAACTACCTAATTCTATCAAACTTATATATTATTCTGAAATCGAAGTGTTATTTTGTCTTCTGCAGCGCTATATTTTGATGCACCCTGTATATATATTTTCGATGTCAGAACAAAATATGTTGTTTTCATATTCTACACATCAGGATATGTACGAAAAGCACAAATTAGCAGAATAAAAATAAAATAATGAAGTTAGAAACATATATTCTACATAAACGACTTTAACCCTTACCTTTTCAATGAGATCACATGACGCACACCTTCTGTCAAAAATTGATTCCAATTACCACGGAGCTATTCAATTTTGTTTTAATTTTCTTATTTCACGTAAAAATGTTGGCTGGCAACCGCCTAACAATATATTACATGTCATTATGTGCATATTGAATTGTTACTAATTGTCGTGTATTATAATCTGTTTTGGTCTATATCTTAAGAACCATTTAACATATTTTCACGAAATAAAGCTCAAACTCGAGTACCAGCACTTCTCTCATAGCGGTCGCAAACCCGGGTCCCTATGGCTGGAAAAAAGTACGTTATCCTGTAGCAGGTTTGTTACTATTTTATTCTTTTTTTCAAAATAACGCATATTTGACTGCATTTCCCTACACTGACACACCACTAGGTTGCTTGCATATGACACCCGAGGATCACATATGCGTATTTTTACATAACACAAAGAGAAACTACCTAATTCTATCAAACTTATATATTTTTCTGAAATCGAAGTGTTATTTTGTCTTCTGCAGCGCTATATTTTGATGCACCCTGTATATATATTTTCGATGTCAGAGCAAAATATGTTGTTTTCATATTCTACACATCAGGATAGGTACGAAAAGCACAAATTAGCAGAATAAAAATAAAATAATGAAGTTAGAAACATATATTCTACATGAACGACTTTAACCCTTACCTTTTCAATGAGATCACAAGACGCACACCTTCTGTCAAAAATTGATTCCAATTACCACGGAGCTATTTAATTTTGTTTTAATTTTCTTATTTCACGTAAAAATGTTGGCTGGCAACCGCCTAACAATATATTATATGTCATTATGTGCATATTGAATTGTTACTAATTTTCGTGTATTATAATCTGTTTTGGTCTATATCTTAAGAACCATTTAACATATTTTCACGAAATAAAGCTCAAACTCGAGTACCAGCAATTATCTCATAGCGGTCGCAAACCCGGGTCCCTATGGCTGAAACAAAGTACCTTATTCTCTACCATGTTTGTTACTACTTTATTCTTTTTTTCAAAATAACGCATATTTCAATGCATTTCCCTACACTGACACACCACTAGGTTGCTTGCATATGACACCCGAGGATCACATATGCGTATTTTTACGTAACACAAAGAGAAACTACCTAATTATATCAAACTTTTAAAATTTTCTGAAATCGAAGTTTTATCTTATCTTCTGCAACGGGTTATTTTGATGCACCCTGTATATATATTTTCAATGTTAGAACAAAAAAAATGTTTTCATATTCTACACATCAGGATAGGTACGAAAGGCACAAATTAGCAGAAAAATCATAAAATAATGAAGTTAGAAACATATATTCTACATAAACAACTATAACCCTTACCTTTTCAATGAGATCACATGACGCACACCTTCTGTCAAAAATTGATTCCAATTACCACAGAGCTATTCATTTTTTTTTAATTTTCTTATTTCATGTAAAAATGTTGGCTGGCAACCGCCTAACAATATATTATATGTCATTATGTGCATATTGAATTGTTACTAATTGTCGTGTATTATAATCTATTTTGGTCTATATCTTAAGAACCATTTAACATATTTTCACGAAATAAAGCTCAAACTCGAGTACCAGCACTTCTCTCATATAGGTCGCAAACCCGGGTCCCTATGGCTGAAAAAAAGTACCTTATCCTGTACCATGTTTGTTACTACTTTATTCTTTTTTTCAAAATAACGCATATTTCACTGCATTTCCCTACACTGACACACCACTAGGTTGCTTGCATATGACACCCGGGGATCACATATGCGTATTTTTACGTAACACAAAGAGACACTACCTAATTATATCAAACTTTTAAAATTTTCTGAAATCGAAGTTTTATCTTATCTTCTGCAACGGGTTATTTTGATGCACCCTGTATATATATTTTCAATGTTAGAACAAAAAAAATGTTTTCATATTCTACACATCAGGATAGGTACGAAAGGCACAAATTGGCAGAAAAAGCATAAAATAATGAAGTTAGAAACAAATATTCTATATGAACGACTATAATCATTACCTTTTCAATGAGATAACATGACGCTCACCTTCTGTCAAAAATTGATTCCAATTACCACAGAGCTATTCATTTTTTTTTAATTTTCTTATTTCATGTAAAAATGTTGGCTGGCAACCGCCTAACAATATATTATATGTCATTATGTGCATATTGAATTGTTACTAATTGTCGTGTATTATAATCTATTTTGGTCTATATCTTAAGAACCATTTAACATATTTTCACGAAATAAAGCTCAAACTCGAGTACCAGCACTTCTCTCATATAGGTCGCAAACCCGGGTCCCTATGGCTGAAAAAAAGTACCTTATCCTGTACCATGTTTGTTACTACTTTATTCTTTTTTTGAAAATAACGCATATTTCACTGCATTTCCCTACACTGACACACCATTAGGTTGCTTGCATATGACACCCGAGGATCACATATGCGTATTTTTACGTAACACAAAGAGAAACTACCTAATTCTATCAAACTTATATATTTTTCTGAAATCGAAGTGTTATTTTGTCTTCTGCAGCGCTATATTTTGATGCACCCTGTATATATATTTTCGATGTCAGAACAAAATATGTTGTTTTCATATTCTACACATCAGGATAGGTACGAAAAGCACAAATTAGCAGAATAAAAATAAAATACTGAAGTTAGAAACATATATTCTACATGAACGACTTTAACCCTTATCTTTTCAATGAGATCACATGACGCACACCTTCTGTCAAAAATTGATTCCAATTACCACAGAGCTATTCATTTTTTTTAATTTTCTTATTTCATGTAAAAATGTTGGCTGGCAACCGCCTAACAATATATTATATGTCATTATGTGCATATTGAATTGTTACTAATTGTCGTGTATTATAATCTATTTTGGTCTATATCTTAAGAACCATTTAACATATTTTCACGAAATAAAGCTTAAACTCGAGTACCAGCACTTCTCTCATATAGGTCGCAAACCCGGGTCCCTATGGCTGAAAAAAAGTACCTTATCCTGTACCATGTTTGTTACTACTTTATTCTTTTTTTCAAAATAACGCATATTTCACTGCATTTCCCTACACTGACACACGACTAGGTTGCTTGCATATGACACCCGAGGATCACATATGCGTATTTTTACGTAACACAAAGAGAAACTACCTAATTCTATCAAACTTATATATTTTTCTGAAATCGAAGTGTTATTTTGTCTTCTGCAGCGCTATATTTTGATGCACCCTGTATATATATTTTCGATGTCAGAACAAAATATGTTGTTTTCATATTCTACACATCAGGATATGTACGAAAAGCACAAATTAGCAGAATAAAAATAAAATAATGAAGTTAGAAACATATATTCTACATGAACGACTTTAACCCTTACCTTTTCAATGAGATCACATGACGCACACCTTCTGTCAAAAATTGATTCCAATTACCACGGAGCTATTCAATTTTGTTTTAATTTTCTTATTTCACGTAAAAATGTTGGCTGGCAACCGCCTAACAATATATTACATGTCATTATGTGCATATTGAATTGTTACTAATTGTCGTGTATTATAATCTGTTTTGGTCTATATCTTAAGAACCATTTAACATATTTTCACGAAATAAAGCTCAAACTCGAGTACCAGCAATTATCTCATAGCGGTCGCAAACCCGGGTCCCTATGGCTGAAACAAAGTACCTTATTCTCTACCATGTTTGTTACTACTTTATTCTTTTTTTCAAAATAACGCATATTTCACTGCATTTCCCTACACTGACACACCACTAGGTTGCTTGCATATGACACCCGAGGATCACATATGCGTATTTTTACGTAACACAAAGAGAAACTACCTAATTATATCAAACTTTTAAAATTTTCTGAAATCGAAGTTTTATCTTATCTTCTGCAACGGGTTATTTTGATGCACCCTGTATATATATTTTCAATGTTAGAACAAAAAAAATGTTTTCATATTCTACACATCAGGATAGGTACGAAAGGCACAAATTAGCAGAAAAATCATAAAATAATGAAGTTAGAAACATATATTCTACATGAACAACTATAACCCTTACCTTTTCAATGAGATCACATGACGCACACCTTCTGTCAAAAATTGATTCCAATTACCACAGAGCTATTCATTTTTTTTTTAATTTTCTTATTTCATGTAAAAATGTTGGCTGGCAACCGCCTAACAATATATTATATGTCATTATGTGCATATTGAATTGTTACTAATTGTCGTGTATTATAATCTATTTTGGTCTATATCTTAAGAACCATTTAACATATTTTCACGAAATAAAGCTCAAACTCGAGTACCAGCACTTCTCTCATAGCGGTCGCAAACCCGGGTCCCTATGGCTGAAAAAAAGTACCTTATCCTGTACCATGTTTGTTACTACTTTATTCTTTTTTTCAAAATAACGCATATTTCACTGCATTTCCCTACACTGACACACCATTAGGTTGCTTGCATATGACACCCGAGGATCACATATGCGTATTTTTACGTAACACAAAGAGAAACTACCTAATTCTATCAAACTTATATATTATTCTGAAATCGAAGTGTTATTTTGTCTTCTGCAGCGCTATATTTTGATGCACCCTGTATATATATTTTCGATGTCAGAACAAAATATGTTGTTTTCATATTCTACACATCAGGATATGTACGAAAAGCACAAATTAGCAGAATAAAAATAAAATAATGAAGTTAGAAACATATATTCTACATAAACGACTTTAACCCTTACCTTTTCAATGAGATCACATGACGCACACCTTCTGTCAAAAATTGATTCCAATTACCACGGAGCTATTCAATTTTGTTTTAATTTTCTTATTTCACGTAAAAATGTTGGCTGGCAACCGCCTAACAATATATTACATGTCATTATGTGCATATTGAATTGTTACTAATTGTCGTGTATTATAATCTGTTTTGGTCTATATCTTAAGAACCATTTAACATATTTTCACGAAATAAAGCTCAAACTCGAGTACCAGCACTTCTCTCATAGCGGTCGCAAACCCGGGTCCCTATGGCTGGAAAAAAGTACGTTATCCTGTAGCATGTTTGTTACTATTTTATTCTTTTTTTCAAAATAACGCATATTTGACTGCATTTCCCTACACTGACACACCACTAGGTTGCTTGCATATGACACCCGAGGATCACATATGCGTATTTTTACATAACACAAAGAGAAACTACCTAATTCTATCAAACTTATATATTTTTCTGAAATCGAAGTGTTATTTTGTCTTCTGCAGCGCTATATTTTGATGCACCCTGTATATATATTTTCGATGTCAGAGCAAAATATGTTGTTTTCATATTCTACACATCAGGATAGGTACGAAAAGCACAAATTAGCAGAATAAAAATAAAATAATGAAGTTAGAAACATATATTCTACATGAACGACTTTAACCCTTACCTTTTCAATGAGATCACAAGACGCACACCTTCTGTCAAAAATTGATTCCAATTACCACGGAGCTATTTAATTTTGTTTTAATTTTCTTATTTCACGTAAAAATGTTGGCTGGCAACCGCCTAACAATATATTATATGTCATTATGTGCATATTGAATTGTTACTAATTTTCGTGTATTATAATCTGTTTTGGTCTATATCTTAAGAACCATTTAACATATTTTCACGAAATAAAGCTCAAACTCGAGTACCAGCAATTATCTCATAGCGGTCGCAAACCCGGGTCCCTATGGCTGAAACAAAGTACCTTATTCTCTACCATGTTTGTTACTACTTTATTCTTTTTTTCAAAATAACGCATATTTCACTGCATTTCCCTACACTGACACACCACTAGGTTGCTTGCATATGACACCCGAGGATCACATATGCGTATTTTTACGTAACACAAAGAGAAACTACCTAATTATATCAAACTTTTAAAATTTTCTGAAATCGAAGTTTTATCTTATCTTCTGCAACGGGTTATTTTGATGCACCCTGTATATATATTTTCAATGTTAGAACAAAAAAAATGTTTTCATATTCTACACATCAGGATAGGTACGAAAGGCACAAATTAGCAGAAAAATCATAAAATAATGAAGTTAGAAACATATATTCTACATGAACAACTATAACCCTTACCTTTTCAATGAGATCACATGACGCACACCTTCTGTCAAAAATTGATTCCAATTACCACAGAGCTATTCATTTTTTTTTAATTTTCTTATTTCATGTAAAAATGTTGGCTGGCAACCGCCTAACAATATATTATATGTCATTATGTGCATATTGAATTGTTACTAATTGTCGTGTATTATAATCTATTTTGGTCTATATCTTAAGAACCATTTAACATATTTTCACGAAATAAAGCTCAAACTCGAGTACCAGCACTTCTCTCATATAGGTCGCAAACCCGGGTCCCTATGGCTGAAAAAAAGTACCTTATCCTGTACCATGTTTGTTACTACTTTATTCTTTTTTTCAAAATAACGCATATTTCACTGCATTTCCCTACACTGACACACCACTAGGTTGCTTGCATATGACACCCGAGGATCACATATGCGTATTTTTACGTAACACAAAGAGAAACTACCTAATTATATCAAACTTTTAAAATTTTCTGAAATCGAAGTTTTATCTTATCTTCTGCAACGGGTTATTTTGATGCACCCTGTATATATATTTTCAATGTTAGAACAAAAAAAATGTTTTCATATTCTACACATCAGGATAGGTACGAAAGGCACAAATTGGCAGAAAAAGCATAAAATAATGAAGTTAGAAACAAATATTCTATATGAACGACTATAATCATTACCTTTTCAATGAGATAACATGACGCTCACCTTCTGTCAAAAATTGATTCCAATTACCACAGAGCTATTCATTTTTTTTTAATTTTCTTATTTCATGTAAAAATGTTGGCTGGCAACCGCCTAACAATATATTATATGTCATTATGTGCATATTGAATTGTTACTAATTGTCGTGTATTATAATCTATTTTGGTCTATATCTTAAGAACCATTTAACATATTTTCACGAAATAAAGCTCAAACTCGAGTACCAGCACTTCTCTCATATAGGTCGCAAACCCGGGTCCCTATGGCTGAAAAAAAGTACCTTATCCTGTACCATGTTTGTTACTACTTTATTCTTTTTTTCAAAATAACGCATATTTCACTGCATTTCCCTACACTGACACACCATTAGGTTGCTTGCATATGACACCCGAGGATCACATATGCGTATTTTTACGTAACACAAAGAGAAACTACCTAATTCTATCAAACTTATATATTATTCTGAAATCGAAGTGTTATTTTGTCTTCTGCAGCGCTATATTTTGATGCACCCTGTATATATATTTTCGATGTCAGAACAAAATATGTTGTTTTCATATTCTACACATCAGGATATGTACGAAAAGCACAAATTAGCAGAATAAAAATAAAATAATGAAGTTAGAAACATATATTCTACATAAACGACTTTAACCCTTACCTTTTCAATGAGATCACATGACGCACACCTTCTGTCAAAAATTGATTCCAATTACCACGGAGCTATTCAATTTTGTTTTAATTTTCTTATTTCACGTAAAAATGTTGGCTGGCAACCGCCTAACAATATATTACATGTCATTATGTGCATATTGAATTGTTACTAATTGTCGTGTATTATAATCTGTTTTGGTCTATATCTTAAGAACCATTTAACATATTTTCACGAAATAAAGCTCAAACTCGAGTACCAGCAATTATCTCATAGCGGTCGCAAACCCGGGTCCCTATGGCTGAAACAAAGTACCTTATTCTCTACCATGTTTGTTACTACTTTATTCTTTTTTTCAAAATAACGCATATTTCACTGCATTTCCCTACACTGACACACCACTAGGTTGCTTGCATATGACACCCGAGGATCACATATGCGTATTTTTACGTAACACAAAGAGAAACTACCTAATTATATCAAACTTTTAAAATTTTCTGAAATCGAAGTTTTATCTTATCTTCTGCAACGGGTTATTTTGATGCACCCTGTATATATATTTCCAATGTTAGAACAAAAAAAATGTTTTCATATTCTACACATCAGGATAGGTACGAAAGGCACAAATTAGCAGAAAAATCATAAAATAATGAAGTTAGAAACATATATTCTACATGAACAACTATAACCCTTACCTTTTCAATGAGATCACATGACGCACACCTTCTGTCAAAAATTGATTCCAATTACCACAGAGCTATTCATTTTTTTTTTTTATTTTCTTATTTCATGTAAAAATGTTGGATGGCAACCGCCTAACAATATATTATATGTCATTATGTGCATATTGAATTGTTACTAATTGTCGTGTATTATAATCTATTTTGGTCTATATCTTAAGAACCATTTAACATATTTTCACGAAATAAAGCTCAAACTCGAGTACCAGCACTTCTCTCATAGCGGATCGCAAACCCGGGTCCCTATGGCTGAAAAAAAGTACCTTATCCTGTACCATGTTTGTTACTACTTTATTCTTTTTTTCAAAATAACGCATATTTCACTGCATTTCCCTACACTGACACACCATTAGGTTGCTTGCATATGACACCCGAGGATCACATATGCGTATTTTTATGTAACACAAAGAGAAACTACCTAATTATATCAAACTTTTAAAATTTTCTGAAATCGAAGTTTTATCTTATCTTCTGCAACGGGTTATTTTGATGCACCCTGTATATATATTTTCAATGTTAGAACAAAAAAAAATGTTTTCATATTCTACACATCAGGATAGGTACGAAAGGCACAAATTAGCAGAAAAATCATAAAATAATGAAGTTAGAAACATATATTCTACATTAACAACTATAACCCTTACCTTTTCAATGAGATCACATGACGCTCACCTTCTGTCAAAAATTGATTCCAATTACCACAGAGCTATTCATTTTTTTTTAATTTTCTTATTTCATGTAAAAATGTTGGCTGGCAACCGCCTAACAATATATTATATGTCATTATGTGCATATTGAATTGTTACTAATTGTCGTGTATTATAATCTATTTTGGTCTATATCTTAAGAACCATTTAACATATTTTCACGAAATAAAGCTCAAACTCGAGTACCAGCACTTCTCTCATATAGGTCGCAAACCCGGGTCCCTATGGCTGAAAAAAAGTACCTTATCCTGTACCATGTTTGTTACTACTTTATTCTTTTTTTCAAAATAACGCATATTTCACTGCATTTCCCTACACTGACACACCACTAGGTTGCTTGCATATGACACCCGAGGATCACATATGCGTATTTTTACGTAACACAAAGAGAAACTAAGTAATTTTATCAAACTTATATATTATTCTGAAATCGAAGTGTTATTTTGTCTTCTGCAGCGCTATATTTTGATGCACCCTGTATATATATTTTCGATGTAAGAACAAAATATGTTGTTTTCATATTCTACACATCAGGATATGTACGAAAAGCACAAATTAGCAGAATAAAAATAAAATAATGAAGTTAGAAACATATATTCTACATGAACGACTTTAACCCTTACCTTTTCAATGAGATCACATGACGCACACCTTCTGTCAAAAATTGATTCCAATTACCACGGAGCTATTCAATTTTGTTTTAATTTTCTTATTTCACGTAAAAATGTTGGCTGGCAACCGCCTAACAATATATTATATGTCATTATGTGCATATTGAATTGTTACTAATTTTCGTGTATTATAATCTGTTTTGGTCTATATCTTAAGAACCATTTAACATATTTTCACGAAATCAAGCTCAAACTCGAGCACCAGCACTTATCTCATAGCGGTCGCAAACCCGGGTCCCTATGGCTGGAAAAAAGTACGTTATCCTGTACCATGTTTGTTACTACTTTATTCTTTTTTTCAAAATAACGCATATTTCACTGCATTTCCCTACACTGACACACCACTAGGTTGCTTGCATATGACACCCGAGGATCACATATGCGTATTTTTACATAACACAAAGAGAAACTACCTAATTCTATCAAACTTATATATTTTTCTGAAATCGAAGTGTTATTTTGTCTTCTGCAGCGCTATATTTTGATGCACCCTGTATATATATTTTCGATGTCAGAACAAAATATGTTGTTTTCATATTCTACACATCAGGATAGGTACGAAAAGCACAAATTAGCAGAATAAAAATAAAATACTGAAGTTAGAAACATATATTCTACATGAACAACTTTAACCCTTATCTTTTCAATGAGATCACATGACGCACACCTTCTGTCAAAAATTGATTCCAATTACCACAGAGCTATTCATTTTTTTTAATTTTCTTATTTCATGTAAAAATGTTGGCTGGCAACCGCCTAACAATATATTATATGTCATTATGTGCATATTGAATTGTTACTAATTGTCGTGTATTATAATCTATTTTGGTCTATATCTTAAGAACCATTTAACATATTTTCACGAAATAAAGCTTAAACTCGAGTACCAGCACTTCTCTCGTATAGGTCGCAAACCCGGGTCCCTATGGCTGAAAAAAAGTACCTTATCCTGTACCATGTTTGTTACTACCTTATTCTTTTTTTCAAAATAACGCATATTTCACTGCATTTCCCTACACTGACACACGACTAGGTTGCTTGCATATGACACCCGAGGATCACATATGCGTATTTTTACGTAACACAAAGAGAAACTACCTAATTCTATCAAACTTATATATTTTTCTGAAATCGAAGTGTTATTTTGTCTTCTGCAGCGCTATATTTTGATGCACCCTGTATATATATTTTCGATGTCAGAACAAAATATGTTGTTTTCATATTCTACACATCAGGATATGTACGAAAAGCACAAATTAGCAGAATAAAAATAAAATAATGAAGTTAGAAACATATATTCTACATGAACGACTTTAACCCTTACCTTTTCAATGAGATCACATGACGCACACCTTCTGTCAAAAATTGATTCCAATTACCACGGAGCTATTCAATTTTGTTTTAATTTTCTTATTTCACGTAAAAATGTTGGCTGGCAACCGCCTAACAATATATTACATGTCATTATGTGCATATTGAATTGTTACTAATTGTCGTGTATTATAATCTGTTTTGGTCTATATCTTAAGAACCATTTAACATATTTTCACGAAATAAAACTCAAACTCGAGTACCAGCAATTATCTCATAGCGGTCGCAAACCCGGGTCCCTATGGCTGAAACAAAGTACCTTATTCTCTACCATGTTTGTTACTACTTTATTCTTTTTTTCAAAATAACGCATATTTCACTGCATTTCCCTACACTGACACACCACTAGGTTGCTTGCATATGACACCCGAGGATCACATATGCGTATTTTTATGTAACACAAAGAGAAACTACCTAATTATATCAAACTTTTAAAATTTTCTGAAATCGAAGTTTTATCTTATCTTCTGCAACGGGTTATTTTGATGCACCCTGTATATATATTTTCAATGTTAGAACAAAAAAAATGTTTTCATATTCTACACATCAGGATAGGTACGAAAGGCACAAATTAGCAGAAAAATCATAAAATAATGAAGTTAGAAACATATATTCTACATTAACAACTATAACCCTTACCTTTTCAATGAGATCACATGACGCTCACCTTCTGTCAAAAATTGATTCCAATTACCACAGAGCTATTCATTTTTTTTTAATTTTCTTATTTCATGTAAAAATGTTGGCTGGCAACCGCCTAACAATATATTATATGTCATTATGTGCATATTGAATTGTTACTAATTGTCGTGTATTATAATCTATTTTGGTCTATATCTTAAGAACCATTTAACATATTTTCACGAAATAAAGCTCAAACTCGAGTACCAGCACTTCTCTCATATAGGTCGCAAACCCGGGTCCCTATGGCTGAAAAAAAGTACCTTATCCTGTACCATGTTTGTTACTACTTTATTCTTTTTTTCAAAATAACGCATATTTCACTGCATTTCCCTACACTGACACACCACTAGGTTGCTTGCATATGACACCCGAGGATCACATATGCGTATTTTTACGTAACACAAAGAGAAACTAAGTAATTCTATCAAACTTATATATTATTCTGAAATCGAAGTGTTATTTTGTCTTCTGCAGCGCTATATTTTGATGCACCCTGTATATATATTTTCGATGTAAGAACAAAATATGTTGTTTTCATATTCTACACATCAGGATATGTACGAAAAGCACAAATTAGCAGAATAAAAATAAAATAATGAAGTTAGAAACATATATTCTACATGAACGACTTTAACCCTTACCTTTTCAATGAGATCACATGACGCACACCTTCTGTCAAAAATTGATTCCAATTACCACGGAGCTATTCAATTTTGTTTTAATTTTCTTATTTCACGTAAAAATGTTGGCTGGCAACCGCCTAACAATATATTATATGTCATTATGTGCATATTGAATTGTTACTAATTTTCGTGTATTATAATCTGTTTTGGTCTATATCTTAAGAACCATTTAACATATTTTCACGAAATCAAGCTCAAACTCGAGCACCAGCACTTATCTCATAGCGGTCGCAAACCCGGGTCCCTATGGCTGGAAAAAAGTACGTTATCCTGTACCATGTTTGTTACTACTTTATTCTTTTTTTCAAAATAACGCATATTTCACTGCATTTCCCTACACTGACACACCACTAGGTTGCTTGCATATGACACCCGAGGATCACATATGCGTATTTTTACATAACACAAAGAGAAACTACCTAATTCTATCAAACTTATATATTTTTCTGAAATCGAAGTGTTATTTTGTCTTCTGCAGCGCTATATTTTGATGCACCCTGTATATATATTTTCGATGTCAGAACAAAATATGTTGTTTTCATATTCTACACATCAGGATAGGTACGAAAAGCACAAATTAGCAGAATAAAAATAAAATACTGAAGTTAGAAACATATATTCTACATGAACGACTTTAACCCTTATCTTTTCAATGAGATCACATGACGCACACCTTCTGTCAAAAATTGATTCCAATTACCACAGAGCTATTCATTTTTTTTAATTTTCTTATTTCATGTAAAAATGTTGGCTGGCAACCGCCTAACAATATATTATATGTCATTATGTGCATATTGAATTGTTACTAATTGTCGTGTATTATAATCTATTTTGGTCTATATCTTAAGAACCATTTAACATATTTTCACGAAATAAAGCTTAAACTCGAGTACCAGCACTTCTCTCGTATAGGTCGCAAACCCGGGTCCCTATGGCTGAAAAAAAGTACCTTATCCTGTACCATGTTTGTTACTACTTTATTCTTTTTTTCAAAATAACGCATATTTCACTGCATTTCCCTACACTGACACACGACTAGGTTGCTTGCATATGACACCCGAGGATCACATATGCGTATTTTTACGTAACACAAAGAGAAACTACCTAATTCTATCAAACTTATATATTTTTCTGAAATCGAAGTGTTATTTTGTCTTCTGCAGCGCTATATTTTGATGCACCCTGTATATATATTTTCGATGTCAGAACAAAATATGTTGTTTTCATATTCTACACATCAGGATATGTACGAAAAGCACAAATTAGCAGAATAAAAATAAAATAATGAAGTTAGAAACATATATTCTACATGAACGACTTTAACCCTTACCTTTTCAATGAGATCACATGACGCACACCTTCTGTCAAAAATTGATTCCAATTACCACGGAGCTATTCAATTTTGTTTTAATTTTCTTATTTCACGTAAAAATGTTGGCTGGCAACCGCCTAACAATATATTACATGTCATTATGTGCATATTGAATTGTTACTAATTGTCGTGTATTATAATCTGTTTTGGTCTATATCTTAAGAACCATTTAACATATTTTCACGAAATAAAACTCAAACTCGAGTACCAGCAATTATCTCATAGCGGTCGCAAACCCGGGTCCCTATGGCTGAAACAAAGTACCTTATTCTCTACCATGTTTGTTACTACTTTATTCTTTTTTTCAAAATAACGCATATTTCACTGCATTTCCCTACACTGACACACCACTAGGTTGCTTGCATATGACACCCGAGGATCACATATGCGTATTTTTACGTAACACAAAGAGAAACTACCTAATTATATCAAACTTTTAAAATTTTCTGAAATCGAAGTTTTATCTTATCTTCTGCAACGGGTTATTTTGATGCACCCTGTATATATATTTCCAATGTTAGAACAAAAAAAATGTTTTCATATTCTACACATCAGGATAGGTACGAAAGGCACAAATTAGCAGAAAAATCATAAAATAATGAAGTTAGAAACATATATTCTACATGAACAACTATAACCCTTACCTTTTCAATGAGATCACATGACGCACACCTTCTGTCAAAAATTGATTCCAATTACCACAGAGCTATTCATTTTTTTTTATTTTCTTATTTCATGTAAAAATGTTGGATGGCAACCGCCTAACAATATATTATATGTCATTATGTGCATATTGAATTGTTAGTAATTGTCGTGTATTATAATCTATTTTGGTCTATATCTTAAGAACCATTTAACATATTTTCACGAAATAAAGCTCAAACTCGAGTACCAGCACTTCTCTCATATAGGTCGCAAACCCGGGTCCCTATGGCTGAAAAAAAGTACCTTATCCTGTACCATGTTTGTTACTACTTTATTCTTTTTTTCAAAATAACGCATATTTCACTGCATTTCCCTACACTGACACACCACTAGGTTGCTTGCATATGCCACCCGAGGATCACATATGCGTATTTTTACGTAACACAAAGAGAAACTAAGTAATTTTATCAAACTTATATATTATTCTGAAATCGAAGTGTTATTTTGTCTTCTGCAGCGCTATATTTTGATGCACCCTGTATATATATTTTCGATGTAAGAACAAAATATGTTGTTTTCATATTCTACACATCAGGATATGTACGAAAAGCACAAATTAGCAGAATAAAAATAAAATAATGAAGTTAGAAACATATATTCTACATGAACGACTTTAACCCTTACCTTTTCAATGAGATCACATGACGCACACCTTCTGTCAAAAATTGATTCCAATTACCACGTAGCTATTCAATTTTGTTTTAATTTTCTTATTTCACGTAAAAATGTTGGCTGGCAACCGCCTAACAATATATTATATGTCATTATGTGCATATTGAATTGTTACTAATTTTCGTGTATTATAATCTGTTTTGGTCTATATCTTAAGAACCATTTAACATATTTTCACGAAATCAAGCTCAAACTCGAGCACCAGCACTTATCTCATAGCGGTCGCAAACCCGGGTCCCTATGGCTGGAAAAAAGTACGTTATCCTGTACCATGTTTGTTACTACTTTATTCTTTTTTTCAAAATAACGCATATTTCACTGCATTTCCCTACACTGACACACCACTAGGTTGCTTGCATATGACACCCGAGGATCACATATGCGTATTTTTACATAACACAAAGAGAAACTACCTAATTCTATCAAACTTATATATTTTTCTGAAATCGAAGTGTTATTTTGTCTTCTGCAGCGCTATATTTTGATGCACCCTGTATATATATTTTCGATGTCAGAACAAAATATGTTGTTTTCATATTCTACACATCAGGATAGGTACGAAAAGCACAAATTAGCAGAATAAAAATAAAATACTGAAGTTAGAAACATATATTCTACATGAACGACTTTAACCCTTATCTTTTCAATGAGATCACATGACGCACACCTTCTGTCAAAAATTGATTCCAATTACCACAGAGCTATTCATTTTTTTTAATTTTCTTATTTCATGTAAAAATGTTGGCTGGCAACCGCCTAACAATATATTATATGTCATTATGTGCATATTGAATTGTTACTAATTGTCGTGTATTATAATCTATTTTGGTCTATATCTTAAGAACCATTTAACATATTTTCACGAAATAAAGCTTAAACTCGAGTACCAGCACTTCTCTCGTATAGGTCGCAAACCCGGGTCCCTATGGCTGAAAAAAAGTACCTTATCCTGTACCATGTTTGTTACTACCTTATTCTTTTTTTCAAAATAACGCATATTTCACTGCATTTCCCTACACTGACACACGACTAGGTTGCTTGCATATGACACCCGAGGATCACATATGCGTATTTTTACGTAACACAAAGAGAAACTACCTCATTCTATCAAACTTATATATTTTTCTGAAATCGAAGTGTTATTTTGTCTTCTGCAGCGCTATATTTTGATGCACCCTGTATATATATTTTCGATGTCAGAACAAAATATGTTGTTTTCATATTCTACACATCAGGATATGTACGAAAAGCACAAATTAGCAGAATAAAAATAAAATAATGAAGTTAGAAACATATATTCTACATGAACGACTTTAACCCTTACCTTTTCAATGAGATCACATGACGCACACCTTCTGTCAAAAATTGATTCCAATTACCACGGAGCTATTCAATTTTGTTTTAATTTTCTTATTTCACGTAAAAATGTTGGCTGGCAACCGCCTAACAATATATTACATGTCATTATGTGCATATTGAATTGTTACTAATTGTCGTGTATTATAATCTGTTTTGGTCTATATCTTAAGAACCATTTAACATATTTTCACGAAATAAAACTCAAACTCGAGTACCAGCAATTATCTCATAGCGGTCGCAAACCCGGGTCCCTATGGCTGAAACAAAGTACCTTATTCTCTACCATGTTTGTTACTACTTTATTCTTTTCTTCAAAATAACGCATATTTCACTGCATTTCCCTACACTGACACACCACTAGGTTGCTTGCATATGACACCCGAGGATCACATATGCGTATTTTTATGTAACACAAAGAGAAACTACCTAATTATATCAAACTTTTAAAATTTTCTGAAATCGAAGTTTTATCTTATCTTCTGCAACGGGTTATTTTGATGCACCCTGTATATATATTTTCAATGTTAGAACAAAAAAAAATGTTTTCATATTCTACACATCAGGATAGGTACGAAAGGCACAAATTAGCAGAAAAATCATAAAATAATGAAGTTAGAAACATATATTCTACATTAACAACTATAACCCTTACCTTTTCAATGAGATCACATGACGCTCACCTTCTGTCAAAAATTGATTCCAATTACCACAGAGCTATTCATTTTTTTTTAATTTTCTTATTTCATGTAAAAATGTTGGCTGGCAACCGCCTAACAATATATTATATGTCATTATGTGCATATTGAATTGTTACTAATTGTCGTGTATTATAATCTATTTTGGTCTATATCTTAAGAACCATTTAACATATTTTCACGAAATAAAGCTCAAACTCGAGTACCAGCACTTCTCTCATATAGGTCGCAAACCCGGGTCCCTATGGCTGAAAAAAAGTACCTTATCCTGTACCATGTTTGTTACTACTTTATTCTTTTTTTCAAAATAACGCATATTTCACTGCATTTCCCTACACTGACACACCACTAGGTTGCTTGCATATGACACCCGAGGATCACATATGCGTATTTTTACGTAACACAAAGAGAAACTAAGTAATTCTATCAAACTTATATATTATTCTGAAATCGAAGTGTTATTTTGTCTTCTGCAGCGCTATATTTTGATGCACCCTGTATATATATTTTCGATGTAAGAACAAAATATGTTGTTTTCATATTCTACACATCAGGATATGTACGAAAAGCACAAATTAGCAGAATAAAAATAAAATAATGAAGTTAGAAACATATATTCTACATGAACGACTTTAACCCTTACCTTTTCAATGAGATCACATGACGCACACCTTCTGTCAAAAATTGATTCCAATTACCACGGAGCTATTCAATTTTGTTTTAATTTTCTTATTTCACGTAAAAATGTTGGCTGGCAACCGCCTAACAATATATTATATGTCATTATGTGCATATTGAATTGTTACTAATTTTCGTGTATTATAATCTGTTTTGGTCTATATCTTAAGAACCATTTAACATATTTTCACGAAATCAAGCTCAAACTCGAGCACCAGCACTTATCTCATAGCGGTCGCAAACCCGGGTCCCTATGGCTGGAAAAAAGTACGTTATCCTGTACCATGTTTGTTACTACTTTATTCTTTTTTTCAAAATAACGCATATTTCACTGCATTTCCCTACACTGACACACCACTAGGTTGCTTGCATATGACACCCGAGGATCACATATGCGTATTTTTACATAACACAAAGAGAAACTACCTAATTCTATCAAACTTATATATTTTTCTGAAATCGAAGTGTTATTTTGTCTTCTGCAGCGCTATATTTTGATGCACCCTGTATATATATTTTCGATGTCAGAACAAAATATGTTGTTTTCATATTCTACACATCAGGATAGGTACGAAAAGCACAAATTAGCAGAATAAAAATAAAATACTGAAGTTAGAAACATATATTCTACATGAACGACTTTAACACTTATCTTTTCAATGAGATCACATGACGCACACCTTCTGTCAAAAATTTATTCCAATTACCACAGAGCTATTCATTTTTTTTAATTTTCTTATTTCATGTAAAAATGTTGGCTGGCAACCGCCTAACAATATATTATATGTCATTATGTGCATATTGAATTGTTACTAATTGTCGTGTATTATAATCTATTTTGGTCTATATCTTAAGAACCATTTAACATATTTTCACGAAATAAAGCTTAAACTCGAGTACCAGCACTTCTCTCGTATAGGTCGCAAACCCGGGTCCCTATGGCTGAAAAAAAGTACCTTATCCTGTACCATGTTTGTTACTACTTTATTCTTTTTTTCAAAATAACGCATATTTCACTGCATTTCCCTACACTGACACACGACTAGGTTGCTTGCATATGACACCCGAGGATCACATATGCGTATTTTTACGTAACACAAAGAGAAACTACCTAATTCTATCAAACTTATATATTTTTCTGAAATCGAAGTGTTATTTTGTCTTCTGCAGCGCTATATTTTGATGCACCCTGTATATATATTTTCGATGTCAGAACAAAATATGTTGTTTTCATATTCTACACATCAGGATATGTACGAAAAGCACAAATTAGAAGAATAAAAATAAAATAATGAAGTTAGAAACATATATTCTACATGAACGACTTTAACCCTTACCTTTTCAATGAGATCACATGACGCACACCTTCTGTCAAAAATTGATTCCAATTACCACGGAGCTATTCAATTTTGTTTTAATTTTCTTATTTCACGTAAAAATGTTGGCTGGCAACCGCCTAACAATATATTACATGTCATTATGTGCATATTGAATTGTTACTAATTGTCGTGTATTATAATCTGTTTTGGTCTATATCTTAAGAACCATTTAACATATTTTCACGAAATAAAACTCAAACTCGAGTACCAGCAATTATCTCATAGCGGTCGCAAACCCGGGTCCCTATGGCTGAAACAAAGTACCTTATTCTCTACCATGTTTGTTACTACTTTATTCTTTTCTTCAAAATAACGCATATTTCACTGCATTTCCCTACACTGACACACCACTAGGTTGCTTGCATATGACACCCGAGGATCACATATGCGTATTTTTACGTAACACAAAGAGAAACTACCTAATTATATCAAACTTTTAAAATTTTCTGAAATCGAAGTTTTATCTTATCTTCTGCAACGGGTTATTTTGATGCACCCTGTATATATATTTCCAATGTTAGAACAAAAAAAATGTTTTCATATTCTACACATCAGGATAGGTACGAAAGGCACAAATTAGCAGAAAAATCATAAAATAATGAAGTTAGAAACATATATTCTACATGAACAACTATAACCCTTACCTTTTCAATGAGATCACATGACGCACACCTTCTGTCAAAAATTGATTCCAATTACCACAGAGCTATTCATTTTTTTTTTATTTTCTTATTTCATGTAAAAATGTTGGATGGCAACCGCCTAACAATATATTATATGTCATTATGTGCATATTGAATTGTTAGTAATTGTCGTGTATTATAATCTATTTTGGTCTATATCTTAAGAACCATTTAACATATTTTCACGAAATAAAGCTCAAACTCGAGTACCAGCACTTCTCTCATATAGGTCGCAAACCCGGGTCCCTATGGCTGAAAAAAAGTACCTTATCCTGTACCATGTTTGTTACTACTTTATTCTTTTTTTCAAAATAACGCATATTTCACTGCATTTCCCTACACTGACACACCACTAGGTTGCTTGCATATGACACCCGAGGATCACATATGCGTATTTTTACGTAACACAAAGAGGAACTACCTAATTCTATCAAACTTATATATTATTCTGAAATCGGAGTGTTATTTTGTCTTCTGCAGCGCTATATTTTGATGCACCCTGTATATATATTTTCGATGTCAGAACAAAATATGTTGTTTTCATATTCTACACATCAGGATAGGTACGAAAGGCACAAATTAGCAGAAAAATCATAAAATAATGAAGTTAGAAACATATATTCTACATGAACAACTATAACCCTTACCTTTTCAATGAGATCACATGACGCTCACCTTCTGTCAAAAATTGATTCCAATTACCACAGAGCTATTCATTTTTTTTTAATTTTCTTATTTCATGTAAAAATGTTGGCTGGCAACCGCCTAACAATATATTATATGTCATTATGTGCATATTGAATTGTTACTAATTGTCGTGTATTATAATCTATTTTGGTCTATATCTTAAGAACCATTTAACATATTTTCACGAAATAAAGCTCAAACTCGAGTACCAGCACTTCTCTCATACAGGTCGCAAACCCGGGTCCCTATGGCTGAAAAAAAGTACCTTATCCTGTACAATGTTTGTTACTACTTTATTCTTTTTTTCAAAATAACGCATATTTCACTGCATTTCCCTACACTGACACACCACTAGGTTGCTTGCATATGACACCCGAGGATCACATATGCGTATTTTTACGTAACACAAAGAGAAACTAAGTAATTCTATCAAACTTATATATTTTTCTGAAATCGAAGTGTTATTTTGTCTTCTGCAGCGCTATATTTTGATGCACCCTGTATATATATTTTCGATGTCAGAACAAAATATGTTGTTTTCATATTCTACACATCAGGATATGTACGAAAAGCACAAATTAGCAGAATAAAAATAAAATAATGAAGTTAGAAACATATATTCTACATGAACGACTTTAACCCTTACCTTTTCAATGAGATCACATGACGCACACCTTCTGTCAAAAATTGATTCCAATTACCACGGAGCTATTCAATTTTGTTTTAATTTTCTTATTTCACGTAAAAATGTTGGCTGGCAACCGTCTAACAATATATTATATGTCATTATGTGCATATTGAATTGTTACTAATTTTCGTGTATTATAATCTATTTTGGTCTATATCTTAAGAACCATTTAACATATTTTCACGAAATCAAGCTCAAACTCGAGCACCAGCACTTATCTCATAGCGGTCGCAAACCCGGGTCCCAATGGCTGAAACAAAGTACCTTATTCTCTACCATGTTTGTTACTACTTTATTCTTTTTTTTCAAAATAACGCATATTTCAATGCATTTCCCTACACTGACACACCACTAGGTTGCTTGCATATGACACCCGAGGATCACATATGCGTATTTTTACGTAACACAAAGAGAATCTACCTAATTATATCAAACTTTTAAAATTTTCTGAAATCGAAGTTTTATCTTATCTTCTGCAACGGGTTATTTTGATGCACCCTGTATATATATTTTCAATGTTAGAACAAAAAAAATGTTTTCATATTCTACACATCAGGATAGGTACGAAAGGCACAAATTAGCAGAATAAAAATAAAATAATGAAGTTAGAAACATATATTCTACATAAACGACTTTAACCCTTACCTTTTCAATGAGATCACATGACGCACACCTTCTGTCAAAAATTGATTCCAATTACCACGGAGCTATTCAATTTTGTTTTATTTTTCTTATTTCACGTAAAAATGTTGGCTGGCAACCGCCTAACAATATATTATATGTCATTATGTGCATATTGAATTGTTACTAATTGTCGTGTATTATAATCTGTTTTGGTCTATATCTTAAGAACCATTTAACATATTTTCACGAAATAAAGCTCAAACTCGAGTACCAGCAATTCTCTCATAGCGGTCGCTAACCCGGGTCCCTATGGCTGGAAAAAAGTACGTTATCCTGTACCATGTTTGTTACTACTTTATTCTTTTTTTCAAAATAACGCATATTTCACTGCATTTCCCTACACTGACACACCACTAGGTTGCTTGCATATGACACCCGAGGATCACATATGCGTATTTTTACATAACACAAAGAGAAACTACCTAATTCTATCAAACTTATATATTTTTCTGAAATCGAAGTGTTATTTTGTCTTCTGCAGCGCTATATTTTGATGCACCCTGTATATATATTTTCGATGTCAGAACAAAATATGTTGTTTTCATATTCTATACATCAGGATAGGTACGAAAAGCACAAATTAGCAGAATAAAAATAAAATACTGAAGTTAGAAACATATATTCTACATGAACGACTTTAACCCTTATCTTTTCAATGAGATCACATGACGCACACCTTCTGTCAAAAATTGATTCCAATTACCACAGAGCTATTCATTTTTTTTAATTTTCTTATTTCATGTAAAAATGTTGGCTGGCAACCGCCTAACAATATATTATATGTCATTATGTGCATATTGAATTGTTACTAATTGTCGTGTATTATAATCTATTTTGGTCTATATCTTAAGAACCATTTAACATATTTTCACGAAATAAAGCTTAAACTCGAGTACCAGCACTTCTCTCATATAGGTCGCAAACCCGGGTCCCTATGGCTGAAAAAAAGTACCTTATCCTGTACCATGTTTGTTACTACTTTATTCTTTTTTTCAAAATAACGCATATTTCACTGCATTTCCCTACACTGACACACGACTAGGTTGCTTGCATATGACACCCGAGGATCACATATGCGTATTTTTACGTAACACAAAGAGAAACTACCTAATTCTATCAAACTTATATATTTTTCTGAAATCGAAGTGTTATTTTGTCTTCTGCAGCGCTCTATTTTGATGCACCCTGTATATATATTTTCGATGTCAGAACAAAATATGTTGTTTTCATATTCTACACATCAGGATATGTACGAAAAGCACAAATTAGCAGAATAAAAATAAAATAATGAAGTTAGAAACATATATTCTACATGAACGACTTTAACCCTTACCTTTTCAATGAGATCACATGACGCACACCTTCTGTCAAAAATTGATTCCAATTACCACGGAGCTATTCAATTTTGTTTTAATTTTCTTATTTCACGTAAAAATGTTGGCTGGCAACCGCCTAACAATATATTATATGTCATTATGTGCATATTGAATTGTTACTAATTTTCGTGTATTATAATCTGTTTTGGTCTATATCTTAAGAACCATTTAACATATTTTCACGAAATAAAGCTCAAACTCGAGTACCAGCACTTCTCTCATATAGGTCGCAAACCCGGGTCCCTATGGCTGAAAAAAAGTACCTTATCCTGTACCATGTTTGTTACTACTTTATTCTTTTTTTCAAAATAACGCATATTTCACTGCATTTCCCTACACTGACACACCATTAGGTTGCTTGCATATGACACCCGAGGATCACATATGCGTATTTTTACGTAACACAAAGAGAAACTACCTAATTCTATCAAACTTATATATTATTCTGAAATCGGAGTGTTATTTTGTCTTCTGCAGCGCTATATTTTGATGCACCCTGTATATATATTTTCGATGTCAGAACAAAATATGTTGTTTTCATATTCTACACATCAGGATAGGTACGAAAGGCACAAATTAGCAGAAAAATCATAAAATAATGAAGTTAGAAACATATCTTCTACATGAACAACTATAACCCTTACCTTTTCAATGAGATCACATGACGCTCACCTTCTGTCAAAAATTGATTCCAATTACCACAGAGCTATTCATTTTTTTTTAATTTTCTTATTTCATGTAAAAATGTTGCCTGGCAACCGCCTAACAATATATTATATGTCATTATGTGCATATTGAATTGTTACTAATTGTCGTGTATTATAATCTATTTTGGTCTATATCTTAAGAACCATTTAACATATTTTCACGAAATAAAGCTCAAACTCGAGTACCAGCACTTCTCTCATATAGGTCGCAAACCCGGGTCCCTATGGCTGAAAAAAAGTACCTTATCCTGTACCATGTTTGTTACTACTTTATTCTTTTTTTCAAAATAACGCATATTTCACTGCATTTCCCTACACTGACACACCACTAGGTTGCTTGCATATGACACCCGAGGATCACATATGCGTATTTTTACGTAACACAAAGAGAAACTAAGTAATTCTATCAAACTTATATATTTTTCTGAAATCGAAGTGTTATTTTGTCTTCTGCAGCGCTATATTTTGATGCACCCTGTATATATATTTTCAATGTTAGAACAAAAAAAATGTTTTCATATTCTACACATCAGGATAGGTACGAAAGGCACAAATTAGCAGAATAAAAATAAAATAATGAAGTTAGAAACATATATTCTACATAAACGACTTTAACCCTTACCTTTTCAATGAGATCACATGACGCACACCTTCTGTCAAAAATTGATTCCAATAACCACGGAGCTATTCAATTTTGTTTTATTTTTCTTATTTCACGTAAAAATGTTGGCTGGCAACCGCCTAACAATATATTATATGTCATTATGTGCATATTGAATTGTTACTAATTGTCGTGTATTATAATCTGTTTTGGTCTATATCTTAAGAACCATTTAACATATTTTCACGAAATAAAGCTCAAACTCGAGTACCAGCAATTCTCTCATAGCGGTCGCTAACCCGGGTCCCTATGGCTGGAAAAAAGTACGTTATCCTGTACCATGTTTGTTACTACTTTATTCTTTTTTTCAAAATAACGCATATTTCACTGCATTTCCCTACACTGACACACCACTAGGTTGCTTGCATATGACACCCGAGGATCACATATGCGTATTTTTACATAACACAAAGAGAAACTACCTAATTCTATCAAACTTATATATTTTTCTGAAATCGAAGTGTTATTTTGTCTTCTGCAGCGCTATATTTTGATGCACCCTGTATATATATTTTCGATGTCAGAACAAAATATGTTGTTTTCATATTCTACACATCAGGATAGGTACGAAAGGCACAAATTAGCAGAAAAATCATAAAATAATGAAGTTAGAAACATATATTCTACATGAACAACTATAACCCTTACCTTTTCAATGAGATCACATGACGCTCACCTTCTGTCAAAAATTGATTCCAATTACCACAGAGCTATTCATTTTTTTTTAATTTTCTTATTTCATGTAAAAATGTTGGCTGGCAACCGCCTAACAATATATTATATGTCATTATGTGCATATTGAATTGTTACTAATTGTCGTGTATTATAATCTATTTTGGTCTATATCTTAAGAACCATTTAACATATTTTCACGAAATAAAGCTCAAACTCGAGTACCAGCACTTCTCTCATATAGGTCGCAAACCCGGGTCCCTATGGCTGAAAAAAAGTACCTTATCCTGTACCATGTTTGTTACTACTTTATTCTTTTTTTCAAAATAACGCATATTTCACTGCATTTCCCTACACTGACACACCACTAGGTTGCTTGCATATGACACCCGAGGATCACATATGCGTATTTTTACGTAACACAAAGAGAAACTAAGTAATTCTATCAAACTTATATATTTTTCTGAAATCGAAGTGTTATTTTGTCTTCTGCAGCGCTATATTTTGATGCACCCTGTATATATATTTTCGATGTCAGAACAAAATATGTTGTTTTCATATTCTACACATCAGGATATGTACGAAAAGCACAAATTAGCAGAATAAAAATAAAATAATGAAGTTAGAAACATATATTCTACATGAACGACTTTAACCCTTACCTTTTCAATGAGATCACATGACGCACACCTTCTGTCAAAAATTGATTCCAATTACCACGGAGCTATTCAATTTTGTTTTAATTTTCTTATTTCACGTAAAAATGTTGGCTGGCAACCGCCTAACAATATATTATATGTCATTATGTGCATATTGAATTGTTACTAATTTTCGTGTATTATAATCTGTTTTGGTCTATATCTTAAGAACCATTTAACATATTTTCACGAAATCAAGCTCAAACTCGAGCACCAGCACTTATCTCATAGCGGTCGCAAACCCGGGTCCCAATGGCTGAAACAAAGTACCTTATTCTCTACCATGTTTGTTACTACTTTATTCTTTTTTTCAAAATAACGCATATTTCAATGCATTTCCCTACACTGACACACCACTAGGTTGCTTGCATATGACACCCGAGGATCACATATGCGTATTTTTACGTAACACAAAGAGAATCTACCTAATTATATCAAACTTTTAAAATTTTCTGAAATCGAAGTTTTATCTTATCTTCTGCAACGGGTTATTTTGATGCACCCTGTATATATATTTTCAATGTTAGAACAAAAAAAATGTTTTCATATTCTACACATCAGGATAGGTACGAAAGGCACAAATTAGCAGAAAAATCATAAAATAATGAAGTTAGAAACATATATTCTACATGAACAACTATAACCCTTACCTTTTCAATGAGATCACATGACGCTCACCTTCTGTCAAAAATTGATTCCAATTACCACACAGCTATTCATTTTTTTTTAATTTTCTTATTTCATGTAAAAATGTTGGCTGGCAACCGCCTAACAATATATTATATGTCATTATGTGCATATTGAATTGTTACTAATTGTCGTGTATTATAATCTATTTTGGTCTATATCTTAAGAACCATTTAACATATTTTCACGAAATAAAGCTCAAACTCGAGTACCAGCACTTCTCTCATATAGGTCGCAAACCCGGGTCCCTATGGCTGAAAAAAAGTACCTTATCCTGTACCATGTTTGTTACTACTTTATTCTTTTTTTCAAAATAACGCATATTTCACTGCATTTCCCTACACTGACACACCACTAGGTTGCTTGCATATGACACCCGAGGATCACATACGCGTATTTTTACGTAACACAAAGAGAAACTAAGTAATTCTATCAAACTTATATATTTTTCTGAAATCGAAGTGTTATTTTGTCTTCTGCAGCGCTATATTTTGATGCACCCTGTATATATATTTTCGATGTCAGAACAAAATATGTTGTTTTCATATTCTACACATCAGGATATGTACGAAAAGCACAAATTAGCAGAATAAAAATAAAATAATGAAGTTAGAAACATATATTCTACATGAACGACTTTAACCCTTACCTTTTCAATGAGATCACATGACGCACACCTTCTGTCAAAAATTGATTCCAATTACCACGGAGCTATTCAATTTTGTTTTAATTTTCTTATTTCACGTAAAAATGTTGGCTGGCAACCGCCTAACAATATATTATATGTCATTATGTGCATATTGAATTGTTACTAATTTTCGTGTATTATAATCTGTTTTGGTCTATATCTTAAGAACCATTTAACATATTTTCACGAAATCAAGCTCAAACTCGAGCACCAGCACTTATCTCATAGCGGTCGCAAACCCGGGTCCCAATGGCTGAAACAAAGTACCTTATTCTCTACCATGTTTGTTACTACTTTATTCTTTTTTTCAAAATAACGCATATTTCAATGCATTTCCCTACACTGACACACCACTAGGTTGCTTGCATATGACACCCGAGGATCACATATGCGTATTTTTACGTAACACAAAGAGAATCTACCTAATTATATCAAACTTTTAAAATTTTCTGAAATCGAAGTTTTATCTTATCTTCTGCAACGGGTTATTTTGATGCACCCTGTATATATATTTTCAATGTTAGAACAAAAAAAATGTTTTCATATTCTACACATCAGGATAGGTACGAAAGGCACAAATTAGCAGAATAAAAATAAAATAATGAAGTTAGAAACATATATTCTACATAAACGACTTTAACCCTTACCTTTTCAATGAGATCACATGACGCACACCTTCTGTCAAAAATTGATTCCAATAACCACGGAGCTATTCAATTTTGTTTTATTTTTCTTATTTCACGTAAAAATGTTGGCTGGCAACCGCCTAACAATATATTATATGTCATTATGTGCATATTGAATTGTTACTAATTGTCGTGTATTATAATCTGTTTTGGTCTATATCTTAAGAACCATTTAACATATTTTCACGAAATAAAGCTCAAACTCGAGTACCAGCAATTCTCTCATAGCGGTCGCTAACCCGGGTCCCTATGGCTGGAAAAAAGTACGTTATCCTGTACCATGTTTGTTACTACTTTATTCTTTTTTTCAAAATAACGCATATTTCACTGCATTTCCCTACACTGACACACCACTAGGTTGCTTGCATATGACACCCGAGGATCACATATGCGTATTTTTACATAACACAAAGAGAAACTACCTAATTCTATCAAACTTATATATTTTTCTGAAATCGAAGTGTTATTTTGTCTTCTGCAGCGCTATATTTTGATGCACCCTGTATATATATTTTCGATGTCAGAACAAAATATGTTGTTTTCATATTCTACACATCAGGATAGGTACGAAAAGCACAAATTAGCAGAATAAAAATAAAATACTGAAGTTAGAAACATATATTCTACATGAACGACTTTAACCCTTATCTTTTCAATGAGATCACATGACGCACACCTTCTGTCAAAAATTGATTCCAATTACCACAGAGCTATTCATTTTTTTTAATTTTCTTATTTCATGTAAAAATGTTGGCTGGCAACCGCCTAACAATATATTATATGTCATTATGTGCTTATTGAATTGTTACTAATTGTCGTGTATTATAATCTATTTTGGTCTATATCTTAAGAACCATTTAACATATTTTCACGAAATAAAGCTTAAACTCGAGTACCAGCACTTCTCTCATATAGGTCGCAAACCCGGGTCCCTATGGCTGAAAAAAAGTACCTTATCCTGTACCATGTTTGTTACTACTTTATTCTTTTTTTCAAAATAACGCATATTTCACTGCATTTCCCTACACTGACACACGACTAGGTTGCTTGCATATGACACCCGAGGATCACATATGCGTATTTTTACGTAACACAAAGAGAAACTACCTAATTCTATCAAACTTATATATTTTTCTGAAATCGAAGTGTTATTTTGTCTTCTGCAGCGCTATATTTTGATGCACCCTGTATATATATTTTCGATGTCAGAACAAAATATGTTGTTTTCATATTCTACACATCAGGATATGTACGAAAAGCACAAATTAGCAGAATAAAAATAAAATAATGAAGTTAGAACATATATTCTACATGAACGACTTTAACCCTTACCTTTTCAATGAGATCACATGACGCACACCTTCTGTCAAAAATTGATTCCAATTACCACGGAGCTATTCAATTTTGTTTTAATTTTCTTATTTCACGTAAAAATGTTGGCTGGCAACCGCCTAACAATATATTATATGTCATTATGTGCTTATTGAATTGTTACTAATTTTCGTGTATTATAATCTGTTTTGGTCTATATCTTAAGAACCATTTAACATATTTTCACGAAATAAAGCTCAAACTCGAGCACCAGCACTTATCTCATAGCGGTCGCAAACCCGGGTCCCTATGGCTGAAACAAAGTACCTTATTCTCTACCATGTTTGTTACTACTTTATTCTTTTTTTCAAAATAACGCATATTTCAATGCATTTCCCTACACTGACACACCACTAGGTTGCTTGCATATGACACCCGAGGATCACATATGCGTATTTTTACGTAACACAAAGAGAATCTACCTAATTATATCAAACTTTTAATATTTTCTGAAATCGAAGTTTTATCTTATCTTCTGCAACGGGTTATTTTGATGCACCCTGTATATATATTTTCAATGTTAGAACAAAAAAATGTTTTCATATTCTACACATCAGGATAGGTACGAAAGGCACAAATTAGCAGAAAAATCATAAAATAATGAAGTTAGAAACATATATTCTACATGAACGACTATAACCTTTACCTTTTCAATGAGATCACATGACGCACACCTTCTGTCAAAAATTGATTCCAATTACCACAGAGCTATTCATTTTTTTTTTAAATTTTCTTATTTCATGTAAAAATGTTGGCTGGCAACCGCCTAACAATATATTATATGTCATTATGTGCATATTGAATTGTTACTAATTGTCGTGTATTATAATCTATTTTGGTCTATATCTTAAGAACCATTTAACATATTTTCACGAAATAAAGCTCAAACTCGAGTACCAGCACTTCTCTCATAGCGGTCGCAAACCCGGGTCCCTATGGCTGAAAAAAAGTACCTTATCCTGTACCATGTTTGTTACTACTTTATTCTTTTTTTCAAAATAACGCATATTTCACTGCATTTCCCTACACTGACACACCATTAGGTTGCTTGCATATGACACCCGAGGATCACATATGCGTATTTTTACGTAACACAAAGAGAAACTACCTAATTCTATCAAACTTATATATTATTCTGAAATCGAAGTGTTATTTTGTCTTCTGCAGCGCTATATTTTGATGCACCCTGTATATATATTTTCGATGTCAGAACAAAATATGTTGTTTTCATATTCTACACATCAGGATAGGTACGAAAGGCACAAATTAGCAGAAAAATCATAAAATAATGAAGTTAGAAACATATATTCTACATGAACAACTATAACCCTTACCTTTTCAATGAGATCACATGACGCTCACCTTCTGTCAAAAATTGATTCCAATTACCACAGAGCAATTCATTTTTTTTTTAATTTTCTTATTTCATGTAAAAATGTTGGCTGGCAACCGCCTAACAATATATTATATGTCATTATGTGCATATTGAATTGTTACTAATTGTCGTGTATTATAATCTATTTTGGTCTATATCTTAAGAACCATTTAACATATTTTCACGAAATAAAGCTCAAACTCGAGTACCAGCACTTCTCTCATACAGGTCGCAAACCCGGGTCCCTATGGCTGAAAAAAAGTACCTTATCCTGTACCATGTTTGTTACTACTTTATTCTTTTTTTCAAAATAACGCATATTTCACTGCATTTCCCTACACTGACACACCACTAGGTTTCTTGCATATGACACCCGAGGATCACATATGCGTATTTTTACGTAACACAAAGAGAAACTACCTAATTCTATCAAACTTATATATTTTTCTGAAATCGAAGTGTTATTTTGTCTTCTGCAGCGCTATATTTTGATGCACCCTGTATATATATTTTCGATGTCAGAACAAAATATGTTGTTTTCATATTCTACACATCAGGATATGTACGAAAAGCACAAATTAGCAGAATAAAAATAAAATAATGAAGTTAGAAACATATATTCTACATGAACGACTTTAACCCTTACCTTTTCAATGAGATCACATGACGCACACCTTCTGTCAAAAATTGATTCCAATTACCACGGAGCTATTCAATTTTGTTTTAATTTTCTTATTTCACGTAAAAATGTTGGCTGGCAACCGCCTAACAATATATTATATGTCATTATGTGCATATTGAATTGTTACTAATTGTCGTGTATTATAATCTGTTTTGGTCTATATCTTAAGAACCATTTAACATATTTTCACGAAATAAAGCTCAAACTCGAGTACCAGCAATTCTCTCATAGCGGTCGCTAACCCGGGTCCCTATGGCTGGAAAAAAGTACGTTATCCTGTACCATGTTTGTTACTACTTTATTCTTTTTTTCAAAATAACGCATATTTCACTGCATTTCCCTACACTGACACACCACTAGGTTGCTTGCATATGACACCCGAGGATCACATATGCGTATTTTTACATAACACAAAGAGAAACTACCTAATTCTATCAAACTTATATATTTTTCTGAAATCGAAGTGTTATTTTGTCTTCTGCAGCGCTATATTTTGATGCACCCTGTATATATATTTTCGATGTCAGAACAAAATATGTTGTTTTCATATTCTACACATCAGGATAGGTACGAAAAGCACAAATTAGCAGAATAAAAATAAAATACTGAAGTTAGAAACATATATTCTACATGAACGACTTTAACCCTTATCTTTTCAATGAGATCACATGACGCACACCTTCTGTCAAAAATTGATTCCAATTACCACAGAGCTATTCATTTTTTTTAATTTTCTTATTTCATGTAAAAATGTTGGCTGGCAACCGCCTAACAATATATTATATGTCATTATGTGCTTATTGAATTGTTACTAATTGTCGTGTATTATAATCTATTTTGGTCTATATATTAAGAACCATTTAACATATTTTCACGAAATAAAGCTTAAACTCGAGTACCAGCACTTCTCTCATATAGGTCGCAAACCCGGGTCCCTATGGCTGAAAAAAAGTACCTTATCCTGTACCATGTTTGTTACTACTTTATTCTTTTTTTCAAAATAACGCATATTTCACTGCATTTCCCTACACTGACACACGACTAGGTTGCTTGCATATGACACCCGA
Source organism: Thermobia domestica (assembly GCF_964235325.1). NCBI lineage: Eukaryota > Metazoa > Arthropoda > Insecta > Zygentoma > Lepismatidae > Thermobia > Thermobia domestica. Next base: position 99,578 of record NW_027655983.1, read on the forward strand.
GGATCACATATGCGTATTTTTACGTAACACAAAGAGAAACTACCTAATTCTATCAAACTTATATATTTTTCTGAAATCGAAGTGTTATTTTGTCTTCTGCAGCGCTATATTTTGATGCACCCTGTATATATATTTTCGATGTCAGAACAAAATATGTTGTTTTCATATTCTACACATCAGGATATGTACGAAAAGCACAAATTAGCAGAATAAAAATAAAATAATGAAGTTAGAAACATATATTCTACATGAACGACTTTAACCCTTACCTTTTCAATGAGATCACATGACGCACACCTTCTGTCAAAAATTGATTCCAATTACCACGGAGCTATTCAATTTTGTTTTAATTTTCTTATTTCACGTAAAAATGTTGGCTGGCAACCGCCTAACAATATATTATATGTCATTATGTGCATATTGAATTGTTACTAATTTTCGTGTATTATAATCTGTTTTGGTCTATATCTTAAGAACCATTTAACATATTTTCACGAAATAAAGCTCAAACTCGAGCACCAGCACTTATCTCATAGCGGTCGCAAACCCGGGTCCCTATGGCTGAAACAAAGTACCTTATTCTCTACCATGTTTGTTACTACTTTATTCTTTTTTTCAAAATAACGCATATTTCAATGCATTTCCCTACACTGACACACCACTAGGTTGCTTGCATATGACACCCGAGGATCACATATGCGTATTTTTACGTAACACAAAGAGAATCTACCTAATTATATCAAACTTTTAAAATTTTCTGAAATCGAAGTTTTATCTTATCTTCTGCAACGGGTTATTTTGATGCACCCTGTATATATATTTTCAATGTTAGAACAAAAAAAATGTTTTCATATTCTACACATCAGGATAGGTACGAAAGGCACAAATTAGCAGAAAAATCATAAAATAATGAAGTTAGAAACATATATTCTACATGAACGACTATAACCCTTACCTTTTCAATGAGATCACATGACGCTCACCTTCTGTCAAAAATTGATTCCAATTACCACAGAGCTATTCATTTTTTTTTAATTTTCTTATTTCATGTAAAAATGTTGGCTGGCAACCGCCTAACAATATATTATATGTCATTATGTGCATATTGAATTGTTACTAATTGTCGTGTATTATAATCTATTTTGGTCTATATCTTAAGAACCATTTAACATATTTTCACGAAATAAAGCTCAAACTCGAGTACCAGCACTTCTCTCATATAGGTCGCAAACCCGGGTCCCTATGGCTGAAAAAAAGTACCTTATCCTGTACCATGTTTGTTACTACTTTATTCTTTTTTTCAAAATAACGCATATTTCACTGCATTTCCCTACACTGACACACCACTAGGTTGCTTGCATATGACACCCGAGGATCACATATGCGTATTTTTACGTAACACAAAGAGAAACTAAGTAATTCTATCAAACTTATATATTTTTCTGAAATCGAAGTGTTATTTTGTCTTCTGCAGCGCTATATTTTGATGCACCCTGTATATATATTTTCGATGTCAGAACAAAATATGTTGTTTTCATATTCTACACATCAGGATATGTACGAAAAGCACAAATTAGCAGAATAAAAATAAAATAATGAAGTTAGAAACATATATTCTACATGAACGACTTTAACCCTTACCTTTTCAATGAGATCACATGACGCACACCTTCTGTCAAAAATTGATTCCAATTACCACGGAGCTATTCAATTTTGTTTTAATTTTCTTATTTCACGTAAAAATGTTGGCTGGCAACCGCCTAACAATATATTATATGTCATTATGTGCATATTGAATTGTTACTAATTTTCGTGTATTATAATCTGTTTTGGTCTATATCTTAAGAACCATTTAACATATTTTCACGAAATCAAGCTCAAACTCGAGCACCAGCACTTATCTCATAGCGGTCGCAAACCCGGGTCCCAATGGCTGAAACAAAGTACCTTATTCTCTACCATGTTTGTTACTACTTTATTCTTTTTTTCAAAATAACGCATATTTCACTGCATTTCCCTACACTGACACACCACTAGGTTGCTTGCATATGACACCCGAGGATCACATATGCGTATTTTTACGTAACACAAAGAGAATCTACCTAATTATATCAAACTTTTAAAATTTTCTGAAATCGAAGTTTTATCTTATCTTCTGCAACGGGTTATTTTGATGCACCCTGTATATATATTTTCAATGTTAGAACAAAAAAAATGTTTTCATATTCTACACATCAGGATAGGTACGAAAGGCACAAATTAGCAGAATAAAAATAAAATAATGAAGTTAGAAACATATATTCTACATAAACGACTTTAACCCTTACCTTTTCAATGAGATCACATGACGCACACCTTCTGTCAAAAATTGATTCCAATAACCACGGAGCTATTCAATTTTGTTTTATTTTTCTTATTTCACGTAAAAATGTTGGCTGGCAACCGCCTAACAATATATTATATGTCATTATGTGCATATTGAATTGTTACTAATTGTCGTGTATTATAATCTGTTTTGGTCTATATCTTAAGAACCATTTAACATATTTTCACGAAATAAAGCTCAAACTCGAGTACCAGCAATTCTCTCATAGCGGTCGCTAACCCGGGTCCCTATGGCTGGAAAAAAGTACGTTATCCTGTACCATGTTTGTTACTACTTTATTCTTTTTTTCAAAATAACGCATATTTCACTGCATTTCCCTACACTGACACACCACTAGGTTGCTTGCATATGACACCCGAGGATCACATATGCGTATTTTTACATAACACAAAGAGAAACTACCTAATTCTATCAAACTTATATATTTTTCTGAAATCGAAGTGTTATTTTGTCTTCTGCAGCGCTATATTTTGATGCACCCTGTATATATATTTTCGATGTCAGAACAAAATATGTTGTTTTCATATTCTACACATCAGGATAGGTACGAAAAGCACAAATTAGCAGAATAAAAATAAAATACTGAAGTTAGAAACATATATTCTACATGAACGACTTTAACCCTTATCTTTTCAATGAGATCACATGACGCACACCTTCTGTCAAAAATTGATTCCAATTACCACAGAGCTATTCATTTTTTTTAATTTTCTTATTTCATGTAAAAATGTTGGCTGGCAACCGCCTAACAATATATTATATGTCATTATGTGCATATTGAATTGTTACTAATTGTCGTGTATTATAATCTATTTTGGTCTATATCTTAAGAACCATTTAACATATTTTCACGAAATAAAGCTTAAACTCGAGTACCAGCACTTCTCTCATATAGGTCGCAAACCCGGGTCCCTATGGCTGAAAAAAAGTACCTTATCCTGTACCATGTTTGTTACTACTTTATTCTTTTTTTCAAAATAACGCATATTTCACTGCATTTCCCTACACTGACACACGACTAGGTTGCTTGCATATGACACCCGAGGATCACATATGCGTATTTTTACGTAACACAAAGAGAAACTACCTAATTCTATCAAACTTATATATTTTTCTGAAATCGAAGTGTTATTTTGTCTTCTGCAGCGCTATATTTTGATGCACCCTGTATATATATTTTCGATGTCAGAACAAAATATGTTGTTTTCATATTCTACACATCAGGATATGTACGAAAAGCACAAATTAGCAGAATAAAAATAAAATAATGAAGTTAGAAACATATATTCTACATGAACGACTTTAACCCTTACCTTTTCAATGAGATCACATGACGCACACCTTCTGTCAAAAATTGATTCCAATTACCACGGAGCTATTCAATTTTGTTTTAATTTTCTTATTTCACGTAAAAATGTTGGCTGGCAACCGCCTAACAATATATTATATGTCATTATGTGCATATTGAATTGTTACTAATTTTCGTGTATTATAATCTGTTTTGGTCTATATCTTAAGAACCATTTAACATATTTTCACGAAATAAAGCTCAAACTCGAGCACCAGCACTTATCTCATAGCGGTCGCAAACCCGGGTCCCTATGGCTGAAACAAAGTACCTTATTCTCTACCATGTTTGTTACTACTTTATTCTTTTTTTCAAAATAACGCATATTTCAATGCATTTCCCTACACTGACACACCACTAGGTTGCTTGCATATGACACCCGAGGATCACATATGCGTATTTTTACGTAACACAAAGAGAATCTACCTAATTATATCAAACTTTTAATATTTTCTGAAATCGAAGTTTTATCTTATCTTCTGCAACGGGTTATTTTGATGCACCCTGTATATATATTTTCAATGTTAGAACAAAAAAAATGTTTTCATATTCTACACATCAGGATAGGTACGAAAGGCACAAATTAGCAGAAAAATCATAAAATAATGAAGTTAGAAACATATATTCTACATGAACGACTATAACCTTTACCTTTTCAATGAGATCACATGACGCACACCTTCTGTCAAAAATTGATTCCAATTACCACAGAGCTATTCATTTTTTTTTAAATTTTCTTATTTCATGTAAAAATGTTGGCTGGCAACCGCCTAACAATATATTATATGTCATTATGTGCATATTGAATTGTTACTAATTGTCGTGTATTATAATCTATTTTGGTCTATATCTTAAGAACCATTTAACATATTTTCACGAAATAAAGCTCAAACTCGAGTACCAGCACTTCTCTCATATAGGTCGCAAACCCGGGTCCCTATGGCTGAAAAAAAGTACCTTATCCTGTACCATGTTTGTTACTACTTTATTCTTTTTTTCAAAATAACGCATATTTCACTGCATTTCCCTACACTGACACACCATTAGGTTGCTTGCATATGACACCCGAGGATCACATATGCGTATTTTTACGTAACACAAAGAGAAACTACCTAATTCTATCAAACTTATATATTATTCTGAAATCGAAGTGTTATTTTGTCTTCTGCAGCGCTATATTTTGATGCACCCTGTATATATATTTTCGATGTCAGAACAAAATATGTTGTTTTCATATTCTACACATCAGGATAGGTACGAAAGGCACAAATTAGCAGAAAAATCATAAAATAATGAAGTTAGAAACATATATTCTACATGAACAACTATAACCCTTACCTTTTCAATGAGATCACATGACGCTCACCTTCTGTCAAAAATTGATTCCAATTACCACAGAGCTATTCATTTTTTTTTTAATTTTCTTATTTCATGTAAAAATGTTGGCTGGCAACCGACTAACAATATATTATATGTCATTATGTGCATATTGAATTGTTACTAATTGTCGTGTATTATAATCTATTTTGGTCTATATCTTAAGAACCATTTAACATATTTTCACGAAATAAAGCTCAAACTCGAGTACCAGCACTTCTCTCATACAGGTCGCAAACCCGGGTCCCTATGGCTGAAAAAAAGTACCTTATCCTGTACCATGTTTGTTACTACTTTATTCTTTTTTTCAAAATAACGCATATTTCACTGCATTTCCCTACACTGACACACCACTAGGTTTCTTGCATATGACACCCGAGGATCACATATGCGTATTTTTACGTAACACAAAGAGAAACTACCTAATTCTATCAAACTTATATATTTTTCTGAAATCGAAGTGTTATTTTGTCTTCTGCAGCGCTATATTTTGATGCACCCTGTATATATATTTTCGATGTCAGAACAAAATATGTTGTTTTCATATTCTACACATCAGGATATGTACGAAAAGCACAAATTAGCAGAATAAAAATAAAATAATGAAGTTAGAAACATATATTCTACATGAACGACTTTAACCCTTACCTTTTCAATGAGATCACATGACGCACACCTTCTGTCAAAAATTGATTCCAATTACCACGGAGCTATTCAATTTTATTTTAATTTTCTTATTTCACGTAAAAATGTTGGCTGGCAACCGCCTAACAATATATTATATGTCATTATGTGCATATTGAATTGTTACTAATTTTCGTGTATTATAATCTGTTTTGGTCTATATCTTAAGAACCATTTAACATATTTTCACGAAATAAAGCTCAAACTCGAGCACCAGCACTTATCTCATAGCGGTCGCAAACCCGGGTCCCTATGGCTGAAACAAAGTACCTTATTCTCTACCATGTTTGTTACTACTTTATTCTTTTTTTCAAAATAACGCATATTCCAATGCATTTCCCTACACTGACACACCACTAGGTTGCTTGCATATGACACCCGAGGATCACATATGCGTATTTTTACGTAACACAAAGAGAATCTACCTAATTATATCAAACTTTTAATATTTTCTGAAATCGAAGTTTTATCTTATCTTCTGCAACGGGTTATTTTGATGCACCCTGTATATATATTTTCAATGTTAGAACAAAAAAAATGTTTTCATATTCTACACATCAGGATAGGTACGAACGGCACAAATTAGCAGAAAAATCATAAAATAATGAAGTTAGAAACATATATTCTACATGAACGACTATAACCTTTACCTTTTCAATGAGATCACATGACGCACACCTTCTGTCAAAAATTGATTCCAATTACCACAGAGCTATTCATTTTTTTTTTTAATTTTCTTATTTCATGTAAAAATGTTGGCTGGCAACCGCCTAACAATATATTATATGTCATTATGTGCATATTGAATTGTTACTAATTGTCGTGTATTATAATCTATTTTGGTCTATATCTTAAGAACCATTTAACATATTTTCACGAAATAAAGCTCAAACTCGAGTACCAGCACTTCTCTCATATAGGTCGCAAACCCGGGTCCCTATGGCTGAAAAAAAGTACCTTATCCTGTACCATGTTTGTTACTACTTTATTCTTTTTTTCAAAATAACGCATATTTCACTGCATTTCCCTACACTGACACACCATTAGGTTGCTTGCATATGACACCCGAGGATCACATATGCGTATTTTTACGTAACACAAAGAGAAACTACCTAATTCTATCAAACTTATATATTATTCTGAAATCGAAGTGTTATTTTGTCTTCTGCAGCGCTATATTTTGATGCACCCTGTATATATATTTTCGATGTCAGAACAAAATATGTTGTTTTCATATTCTACACATCAGGATAGGTACGAAAGGCACAAATTAGCAGAAAAATCATAAAATAATGAAGTTAGAAACATATATTCTACATGAACAACTATAACCCTTACCTTTTCAATGAGATCACATGACGCTCACCTTCTGTCAAAAATTGATTCCAATTACCACAGAGCTATTCATTTTTTTTTAATTTTCTTATTTCATGTAAAAGTGTTGGCTGGCAACCGCCTAACAATATATTATATGTCATTATGTGCATATTGAATTGTTACTAATTGTCGTGTATTATAATCTATTTTGGTCTATATCTTAAGAACCATTTAACATATTTTCACGAAATAAAGCTCAAACTCGAGTACCAGCACTTCTCTCATACAGGTCGCAAACCCGGGTCCCTATGGCTGAAAAAAAGTACCTTATCCTGTACCATGTTTGTTACTACTTTATTCTTTTTTTCAAAATAACGCATATTTCACTGCATTTCCCTACACTGACACACCACTAGGTTTCTTGCATATGACACCCGAGGATCACATATGCGTATTTTTACGTAACACAAAGAGAAACTACCTAATTCTATCAAACTTATATATTTTTCTGAAATCGAAGTGTTATTTTGTCTTCTGCAGCGCTATATTTTGATGCACCCTGTATATATATTTTCGATGTCAGAACAAAATATGTTGTTTTCATATTCTACACATCAGGATATGTACGAAAAGCACAAATTAGCAGAATAAAAATAAAATAATGAAGTTAGAAACATATATTCTACATGAACGACTTTAACCCTTACCTTTTCAATGAGATCACATGACGCACACCTTCTGTCAAAAATTGATTCCAATTACCACGGAGCTATTCAATTTTATTTTAATTTTCTTATTTCACGTAAAAATGTTGGCTGGCAACCGCCTAACAATATATTATATGTCATTATGTGCATATTGAATTGTTACTAATTTTCGTGTATTATAATCTGTTTTGGTCTATATCTTAAGAACCATTTAACATATTTTCACGAAATAAAGCTCAAACTCGAGCACCAGCACTTATCTCATAGCGGTCGCAAACCCGGTGTCCCTATGGCTGAAACAAAGTACCTTATTCTCTACCATGTTTGTTACTACTTTATTCTTTTTTTCAAAATAACGCATATTTCAATGCATTTCCCTACACTGACACACCACTAAGTTGCTTGCATATGACACCCGAGGATCACATATGCGTATTTTTACGTAACACAAAGAGAATCTACCTAATTAAATCAAACTTTTAAAATTTTCTGAAATCGAAGTTTTATCTTATCTTCTGCAACGGGTTATTTTGATGCACCCTGTATATATATTTTCAATGTTAGAACAAAAAAAATGTTTTCATATTTTACACATCAGGATAGGTACGAAAGGCACAAATTAGCAGAAAAATCATAAAATAATGAAGTTAGAAACATATATTCTACATGAACGACTTTAACCCTTACCTTTTCAATGAGATAACATGACGCTCACCTTCTGTCAAAAATTGATTCCAATTACCACAGAGCTATTCATTTTTTTTTTAATTTTCTTATTTCATGTAAAAATGTTGGCTGGCAATCGCCTAACAATATATTACATGTCATTATGTGCATATTGAATTGTTACTAATTGTCGTGTATTATAATCTATTTTGGTCTATATCTTAAGAACCATTTAACATATTTTCACGAAATAAAGCTCAAACTCGAGTACCAGCACTTCTCTCATACAGGTCGCAAACCCGGGTCCCTATGGCTGAAAAAAAGTACCTTATCCTGTACCATGTTTGTTACTACTTTATTCTTTTTTTCAAAATAACGCATATTTCACTGCATTTCCCTACACTGACACACCATTAGGTTGCTTGCATATGACACCCGAGGATCACATATGCGTATTTTTACGTAACACAAAGAGAAATTACCTAATTCTATCAAACTTATATATTATTCTGAAATCGAAGTGTTATTTTGTCTTCTGCAGCGCTATATTTTGATGCACCCTGTATATATATTTTCGATGTCAGAACAAAATATGTTGTTTTCATATTCTACACATCAGTATATGTACGAAAAGCACAAATTAGCAGAATAAAAATAAAATAATGAAGTTAGAAACATATATTCTACATAAACGACTTTAACCCTTACCTTTTCAATGAGATCACATGACGCACACCTTCTGTCAAAAATTGATTCCAATTACCACGGAGCTATTCAATTTTGTTTTAATTTTCTTATTTCACGTAAAAATGTTTTCTGGCAACCGCCTAACAATATATTACATGTCATTATGTGCATATTGAATTGTTACTAATTGTCGTGTATTATAATCTGTTTTGGTCTATATCTTAAGAACCATTTAACATATTTTCACGAAATAAAGCTCAAACTCGAGTACCAGCACTTCTCTCATAGCGGTCGCAAACCTGGGTCCCTATGGCTGAAAAAAAGTACGTTATCCTGTACCATGTTTGTTACTACTTTATTCTTTTTTTCAAAATAACGCATATTTCACTGCATTTCCCTACACTGACACACCACTAGGTTGCTTGCATATGACACCCGAGGATCACATATGCGTATTTTTACATAACACAAAGAGAAACTACCTAATTCTATCAAACTTATATATTTTTCTGAAATCGAAGTGTTATTTTGTCTTCTGCAGCGCTATATTTTGATGCACTCTGTACATATATTTTCGATGTCAGAACAAAATATGTTGTTTTCATATTCTACACATCAGGATAGGTACGAAAAGCACAAATTAGCAGAATAAAAATAAAATAATGAAATTAGAAACATATATTCTACATGAACGACTTTAACCCTTACCTTTTCAATGAGATCACATGACGCACACCTTCTGTCAAAAATTGATTCCAATTACCACGGAGCTATTCAATTTTGTTTTAATTTTCTTATTTCATGTAAAAATGTTGGCTGGCAACCGCCTAACAATATATTATATGTCATTTTGTGCATATTGAATTGTTACTAATTTTCGTGTATTATAATCTATTTTGGTCTATATCTTAAGAACCATTTAACATATTTTCACGAAATAAAGCTCAAACTCGAGTACCAGCACTTCTCTCATATAGGTCGCAAACCCGAATCCCTATGGCTGAAAAAAAGTACCTTATTCTCTACCATGTTTGTTACTACTTTATTCTTTTTTTCAAAATAACGCATATTTCACTGCATTTCCCTACACTGACACACCACTAGGTTGCTTGCATATGACACCCGAGGATCACATATGCGTATTTTTACGTAACACAAAGAGAAACTACCTAATTATATCAAACTTTTAAAATTTTCTGAAATCGAAGTTTTATCTTATCTTCTGCAACGGGTTATTTTGATGCACCCTGTATATATATTTTCAATGTTAGAACAAAAAAAATGTTTTCATATTCTACACATCAGGATAGGTACGAAAGGCACAAATTAGCAGAAAAATCATAAAATAATGAAGTTAGAAACATATATTCTACATGAACAACTATAACCCTTACCTTTTCAATGAGATCACATGACGCTCACCTTCTGTCAAAAATTGATTCCAATTACCACAGAGCTATTCATTTTTTTTTTAATTTTCTTATTTCATGTAAAAATGTTGGCTGGCAACCGCCTAACAATATATTATATGTCATTATGTGCATATTGAATTGTTACTAATTGTCGTGTATTATAATCTATTTTGGTCTATATCTTAAGAACCATTTAACATATTTTCACGAAATAAAGCTCAAACTCGAGTACCAGCACTTCTCTCATATAGGTCGCAAACCCGTGTCCCTATGGCTGAAAAATAGTACCTTATCCTGTACCATGTTTGTTACTACTTTATTCTTTTTTTCAAAATAACGCATATTTCACTGCATTTCCCTACACTGACACACCATTAGGTTGCTTGCATATGACACCCGAGGATCACATATGCGTATTTTTACGTAACACAAAGAGAAACTACCTAATTCTATCAAACTTATATATTATTCTGAAATCGAAGTGTTATTTTGTCTTCTGCAGCGCTATATTTTGATGCACCCTGTATATATATTTTCGATGTCAGAACAAAATATGTTGTTTTCATATTCTACACATCAGGATAGGTACGAAAGGCACAAATTAGCAGAAAAATCATAAAATAATGAAGTTAGAAACATATATTCTACATGAACAACTATAACCCTTACCTTTTCAATGAGATCACATGACGCTCACCTTCTGTCAAAAATTGATTCCAATTACCACAGAGCTATTCATTTTTTTTTAATTTTCTTATTTCATGTAAAAATGTTGGCTGGCAACCGCCTAACAATATATTATATGTCATTATGTGCATATTGAATTGTTACTAATTGTCGTGTATTATAATCTATTTTGGTCTATATCTTAAGAACCATTTAACATATTTTCACGAAATAAAGCTCAAACTCGAGTACCAGCACTTCTCTCATATAGGTCGCAAACCCGGGTCCCTATGGCTGAAAAAAGTACCTTATCCTGTACCATGTTTGTTACTACTTTATTCTTTTTTTCAAAATAACGCATATTTCACTGCATTTCCCTACACTGACACACCACTAGGTTTCTTGCATATGACACCCGAGGATCACATATGCGTATTTTTACGTAACACAAAGAGAAACTACCTAATTCTATCAAACTTATATATTTTTCTGAAATCGAAGTGTTATTTTGTCTTCTGCAGCGCTATATTTTGATGCACCCTGTATATATATTTTCGATGTCAGAACAAAATATGTTGTTTTCATATTCTACACATCAGGATATGTACGAAAAGCACAAATTAGCAGAATAAAAATAAAATAATGAAGTTAGAAACATATATTCTACATGAACGACTTTAACCCTTACCTTTTCAATGAGATCACCTGACGCACACCTTCTGTCAAAAATTGATTCCAATTACCACGGAGCTATTCAATTTTGTTTTAATTTTCTTATTTCACGTAAAAATGTTGGCTGGCAACCGCCTAACAATATATTATATGTCATTATGTGCATATTGAATTGTTACTAATTTTCGTGTATTATAATCTGTTTTGGTCTATATCTTAAGAACCATTTAACATATTTTCACGAAATAAAGCTCAAACTCGAGCACCAGCACTTCTCTCATAGCGGTCGCAAACCCGGTGTCCCTATGGCTGAAACAAAGTACCTTATTCTCTACCATGTTTGTTACTACTTTATTCTTTTTTTCAAAATAACGCATATTTCAATGCATTTCCCTACACTGACACACCACTAGGTTGCTTGCATATGACACCCGAGGATCACATATGCGTATTTTTACGTAACACAAAGAGAATCTACCTAATTAAATCAAACTTTTAAAATTTTCTGAAATCGAAGTTTTATCTTATCTTCTGCAACGGGTTATTTTGATGCACCCTGTATATATATTTTCAATGTTAGAACAAAAAAAATGTTTTCATATTTTACACATCAGGATAGGTACGAAAGGCACAAATTAGCAGAAAAATCATAAAATAATGAAGTTAGAAACATATATTCTACATGAACGACTTTAACCCTTACCTTTTCAATGAGATAACATGACGCTCACCTTCTGTCAAAAATTGATTCCAATTACCACAGAGCTATTCATTTTTTTTTAAATTTTCTTATTTCATGTAAAAATGTTGGCTGGCAACCGCCTAACAATATATTACATGTCATTATGTGCATATTGAATTGTTACTAATTGTCGTGTATTATAATCTGTTTTGGTCTATATCTTAAGAACCATTTAACATATTTTCACGAAATAAAGCTCAAACTCGAGTACCAGCACTTCTCTCATAGCGGTCGCAAACCTGGGTCCCTATGGCTGAAAAAAAGTACGTTATCCTGTACCATGTTTGTTACTACTTTATTCTTTTTTTCAAAATAACGCATATTTCACTGCATTTCCCTACACTGACACACCACTAGGTTGCTTGCATATGACACCCGAGGATCACATATGCGTATTTTTACATAACACAAAGAGAAACTACCTAATTCTATCAAACTTATATATTTTTCTGAAATCGAAGTGTTATTTTGTCTTCTGCAGCGCTATATTTTGATGCACTCTGTACATATATTTTCGATGTCAGAACAAAATATGTTGTTTTCATATTCTACACATCAGGATAGGTACGAAAAGCACAAATTAGCAGAATAAAAATAAAATAATGAAGTTAGAAACATATATTCTACATGAACGACTTTAACCCTTACCTTTTCAATGAGATCACATGACGCACACCTTCTGTCAAAAATTGATTCCAATTACCACGGAGCTATTCAATTTTGTTTTAATTTTCTTATTTCATGTAAAAATGTTGGCTGGCAACCGCCTAACAATATATTATATGTCATTTTGTGCATATTGAATTGTTACTAATTTTCGTGTATTATAATCTATTTTGGTCTATATCTTAAGAACCATTTAACATATTTTCACGAAATAAAGCTCAAACTCGAGCACCAGCACTTATCTCATAGCGGTCGCAAACCCGGTGTCCCTATGGCTGAAACAAAGTACCTTATTCTCTACCATGTTTGTTACTACTTTATTCTTTTTTTCAAAATAACGCATATTTCAATGCATTTCCCTACACTGACACACCACTAGGTTGCTTGCATATGACACCCGAGGATCACATATGCGTATTTTTACGTAACACAAAGAGAATCTACCTAATTAAATCAAACTTTTAAAATTTTCTGAAATCGAAGTTTTATCTTATCTTCTGCAACGGGTTATTTTGATGCACCCTGTATATATATTTTCAATGTTAGAACAAAAAAAATGTTTTCATATTTTACACATCAGGATAGGTACGAAAGGCACAAATTAGCAGAAAAATCATAAAATAATGAAGTTAGAAACATATATTCTACATGAACGACTTTAACCCTTACCTTTTCAATGAGATAACATGACGCTCACCTTCTGTCAAAAATTGATTCCAATTACCACAGAGCTATTCATTTTTTTTTTAATTTTCTTATTTCATGTAAAAATGTTGGCTGGCAATCGCCTAACAATATATTACATGTCATTATGTGCATATTGAATTGTTACTAATTGTCGTGTATTATAATCTATTTTGGTCTATATCTTAAGAACCATTTAACATATTTTCACGAAATAAAGCTCAAACTCGAGTACCAGCACTTCTCTCATACAGGTCGCAAACCCGGGTCCCTATGGCTGAAAAAAAGTACCTTATCCTGTACCATGTTTGTTACTACTTTATTCTTTTTTTCAAAATAACGCATATTTCACTGCATTTCCCTACACTGACACACCATTAGGTTGCTTGCATATGACACCCGAGGATCACATATGCGTATTTTTACGTAACACAAAGAGAAATTACCTAATTCTATCAAACTTATATATTATTCTGAAATCGAAGTGTTATTTTGTCTTCTGCAGCGCTATATTTTGATGCACCCTGTATATATATTTTCGATGTCAGAACAAAATATGTTGTTTTCATATTCTACACATCAGTATATGTACGAAAAGCACAAATTAGCAGAATAAAAATAAAATAATGAAGTTAGAAACATATATTCTACATAAACGACTTTAACCCTTACCTTTTCAATGAGATCACATGACGCACACCTTCTGTCAAAAATTGATTCCAATTACCACGGAGCTATTCAATTTTGTTTTAATTTTCTTATTTCACGTAAAAATGTTTTCTGGCAACCGCCTAACAATATATTACATGTCATTATGTGCATATTGAATTGTTACTAATTGTCGTGTATTATAATCTGTTTTGGTCTATATCTTAAGAACCATTTAACATATTTTCACGAAATAAAGCTCAAACTCGAGTACCAGCACTTCTCTCATAGCGGTCGCAAACCTGGGTCCCTATGGCTGAAAAAAAGTACGTTATCCTGTACCATGTTTGTTACTACTTTATTCTTTTTTTCAAAATAACGCATATTTCACTGCATTTCCCTACACTGACACACCACTAGGTTGCTTGCATATGACACCCGAGGATCACATATGCGTATTTTTACATAACACAAAGAGAAACTACCTAATTCTATCAAACTTATATATTTTTCTGAAATCGAAGTGTTATTTTGTCTTCTGCAGCGCTATATTTTGATGCACTCTGTACATATATTTTCGATGTCAGAACAAAATATGTTGTTTTCATATTCTACACATCAGGATAGGTACGAAAAGCACAAATTAGCAGAATAAAAATAAAATAATGAAGTTAGAAACATATATTCTACATGAACGACTTTAACCCTTACCTTTTCAATGAGATCACATGACGCACACCTTCTGTCAAAAATTGATTCCAATTACCACGGAGCTATTAAATTTTGTTTTAATTTTCTTATTTCATGTAAAAATGTTGGCTGGCAACCGCCTAACAATATATTATATGTCATTTTGTGCATATTGAATTGTTACTAATTTTCGTGTATTATAATCTATTTTGGTCTATATCTTAAGAACCATTTAACATATTTTCACGAAATAAAGCTCAAACTCGAGTACCAGCACTTCTCTCATATAGGTCGCAAACCCGGATCCCTATGGCTGAAAAAAAGTACCTTATTCTCTACCATGTTTGTTACTACTTTATTCTTTTTTTCAAAATAACGCATATTTCACTGCATTTCCCTACACTGACACACCACTAGGTTGCTTGCATATGACACCCGAGGATCACATATGCGTATTTTTACGTAACACAAAGAGAAACTACCTAATTATATCAAACTTTTAAAATTTTCTGAAATCGAAGTTTTATCTTATCTTCTGCAACGGGTTATTTTGATGCACCCTGTATATATATTTTCAATGTTAGAACAAAAAAAATGTTTTCATATTCTACACATCAGGATAGGTACGAAAGGCACAAATTAGCAGAAAAATCATAAAATAATGAAGTTAGAAACATATATTCTACATGAACAACTATAACCCTTACCTTTTCAATGAGATCACATGACGCTCACCTTCTGTCAAAAATTGATTCCAATTACCACAGAGCTATTCATTTTTTTTTTAATTTTCTTATTTCATGTAAAAATGTTGCCTGGCAACCGCCTAACAATATATTATATGTCATTATGTGCATATTGAATTGTTACTAATTGTCGTGTATTATAATCTATTTTGGTCTATATCTTAAGAACCATTTAACATATTTTCACGAAATAAAGCTCAAACTCGAGTACCAGCACTTCTCTCATATAGGTCGCAAACCCGTGTCCCTATGGCTGAAAAATAGTACCTTATCCTGTACCATGTTTGTTACTACTTTATTCTTTTTTTCAAAATAACGCATATTTCACTGCATTTCCCTACACTGACACACCATTAGGTTGCTTGCATATGACACCCGAGGATCACATATGCGTATTTTTACGTAACACAAAGAGAAACTACCTAATTCTATCAAACTTATATATTATTCTGAAATCGAAGTGTTATTTTGTCTTCTGCAGCGCTATATTTTGATGCACCCTGTATATATATTTTCGATGTCAGAACAAAATATGTTGTTTTCATATTCTACACATCAGGATAGGTACGAAAGGCACATATTAGCAGAAAAATCATAAAATAATGAAGTTAGAAACATATATTCTACATGAACAACTATAACACTTACCTTTTCAATGAGATAACATGACGCTCACCTTCTGTCAAAAATTGATTCCAATTACCACAGAGCTATTCATTTTTTTTTAAATTTTCTTATTTCATGTAAAAATGTTGGCTGGCAACCGCCTAACAATATATTACATGTCATTATGTGCATATTGAATTGTTACTAATTGTCGTGTATTATAATCTGTTTTGGTCTATATCTTAAGAACCATTTAACATATTTTCACGAAATAAAGCTCAAACTCGAGTACCAGCACTTCTCTCATAGCGGTCGCAAACCTGGGTCCCTATGGCTGAAAAAAAGTACGTTATCCTGTACCATGTTTGTTACTACTTTATTCTTTTTTTCAAAATAACGCATATTTCACTGCATTTCCCTACACTGACACACCACTAGGTTGCTTGCATATGACACCCGAGGATCACATATGCGTATTTTTACATAACACAAAGAGAAACTACCTAATTCTATCAAACTTATATATTTTTCTGAAATCGAAGTGTTATTTTGTCTTCTGCAGCGCTATATTTTGATGCACTCTGTACATATATTTTCGATGTCAGAACAAAATATGTTGTTTTCATATTCTACACATCAGGATAGGTACGAAAAGCACAAATTAGCAGAATAAAAATAAAATAATGAAGTTAGAAACATATATTCTACATGAACGACTTTAACCCTTACCTTTTCAATGAGATCACATGACGCACACCTTCTGTCAAAAATTGATTCCAATTACCACGGAGCTATTCAATTTTGTTTTAATTTTCTTATTTCATGTAAAAATGTTGGCTGGCAACCGCCTAACAATATATTATATGTCATTTTGTGCATATTGAATTGTTACTAATTGTCGTGTATTATAATCTATTTTGGTCTATATCTTAAGAACCATTTAACATATTTTCACGAAATAAAGCTCAAACTCGAGCACCAGCACTTATCTCATAGCGGTCGCAAACCCGGTGTCCCTATGGCTGAAACAAAGTACCTTATTCTCTACCATGTTTGTTACTACTTTATTCTTTTTTTCAAAATAACGCATATTTCAATGCATTTCCCTACACTGACACACCACTAGGTTGCTTGCATATGACACCCGAGGATCACATATGCGTATTTTTACGTAACACAAAGAGAATCTACCTAATTAAATCAAACTTTTAAAATTTTCTGAAATCGAAGTTTTATCTTATCTTCTGCAACGGGTTATTTTGATGCACCCTGTATATATATTTTCAATGTTAGAACAAAAAAAATGTTTTCATATTTTACACATCAGGATAGGTACGAAAGGCACAAATTAGCAGAAAAATCATAAAATAATGAAGTTAGAAACATATATTCTACATGAACGACTTTAACCCTTACCTTTTCAATGAGATAACATGACGCTCACCTTCTGTCAAAAATTGATTCCAATTACCACAGAGCTATTCATTTTTTTTTTAATTTTCTTATTTCATGTAAAAATGTTGGCTGGCAATCGCCTAACAATATATTACATGTCATTATGTGCATATTGAATTGTTACTAATTGTCGTGTATTATAATCTATTTTGGTCTATATCTTAAGAACCATTTAACATATTTTCACGAAATAAAGCTCAAACTCGAGTACCAGCACTTCTCTCATACAGGTCGCAAACCCGGGTCCCTATGGCTGAAAAAAAGTACCTTATCCTGTACCATGTTTGTTACTACTTTATTCTTTTTTTCAAAATAACGCATATTTCACTGCATTTCCCTACACTGACACACCATTAGGTTGCTTGCATATGACACCCGAGGATCACATATGCGTATTTTTACGTAACACAAAGAGAAATTACCTAATTCTATCAAACTTATATATTATTCTGAAATCGAAGTGTTATTTTGTCTTCTGCAGCGCTATATTTTGATGCACCCTGTATATATATTTTCGATGTCAGAACAAAATATGTTGTTTTCATATTCTACACATCAGTATATGTACGAAAAGCACAAATTAGCAGAATAAAAATAAAATAATGAAGTTAGAAACATATATTCTACATAAACGACTTTAACCCTTACCTTTTCAATGAGATCACATGACGCACACCTTCTGTCAAAAATTGATTCCAATTACCACGGAGCTATTCAATTTTGTTTTAATTTTCTTATTTCACGTAAAAATGTTTTCTGGCAACCGCCTAACAATATATTACATGTCATTATGTGCATATTGAATTGTTACTAATTGTCGTGTATTATAATCTGTTTTGGTCTATATCTTAAGAACCATTTAACATATTTTCACGAAATAAAGCTCAAACTCGAGTACCAGCACTTCTCTCATAGCGGTCGCAAACCTGGGTCCCTATGGCTGAAAACAAGTACGTTATCCTGTACCATGTTTGTTACTACTTTATTCTTTTTTTCAAAATAACGCATATTTCACTGCATTTCCCTACACTGACACACCACTAGGTTGCTTGCATATGACACCCGAGGATCACATATGCGTATTTTTACATAACACAAAGAGAAACTACCTAATTCTATCAAACTTATATATTTTTCTGAAATCGAAGTGTTATTTTGTCTTCTGCAGCGCTATATTTTGATGCACTCTGTACATATATTTTCGATGTCAGAACAAAATATGTTGTTTTCATATTCTACACATCAGGATAGGTACGAAAAGCACAAATTAGCAGAATAAAAATAAAATAATGAAGTTAGAAACATATATTCTACATGAACGACTTTAACCCTTACCTTTTCAATGAGATCACATGACGCACACCTTCTGTCAAAAATTGATTCCAATTACCACGGAGCTATTCAATTTTGTTTTAATTTTCTTATTTCATGTAAAAATGTTGGCTGGCAACCGCCTAACAATATATTATATGTCATTTTGTGCATATTGAATTGTTACTAATTTTCGTGTATTATAATCTATTTTGGTCTATATCTTAAGAACCATTTAACATATTTTCACGAAATAAAGCTCAAACTCGAGTACCAGCACTTCTCTCATATAGGTCGCAAACCCGGATCCCTATGGCTGAAAAAAAGTACCTTATTCTCTACCATGTTTGTTACTACTTTATTCTTTTTTTCAAAATAACGCATATTTCACTGCATTTCCCTACACTGACACACCACTAGGTTGCTTGCATATGACACCCGAGGATCACATATGCGTATTTTTACGTAACACAAAGAGAAACTACCTAATTATATCAAACTTTTAAAATTTTCTGAAATCGAAGTTTTATCTTATCTTCTGCAACGGGTTATTTTGATGCACCCTGTATATATATTTTCAATGTTAGAACAAAAAAAATGTTTTCATATTCTACACATCAGGATAGGTACGAAAGGCACAAATTAGCAGAAAAATCATAAAATAATGAAGTTAGAAACATATATTCTACATGAACAACTATAACCCTTACCTTTTCAATGAGATCACATGACGCTCACCTTCTGTCAAAAATTGATTCCAATTACCACAGAGCTATTCATTTTTTTTTTAATTTTCTTATTTCATGTAAAAATGTTGCCTGGCAACCGCCTAACAATATATTATATGTCATTATGTGCATATTGAATTGTTACTAATTGTCGTGTATTATAATCTATTTTGGTCTATATCTTAAGAACCATTTAACATATTTTCACGAAATAAAGCTCAAACTCGAGTACCAGCACTTCTCTCATATAGGTCGCAAACCCGTGTCCCTATGGCTGAAAAATAGTACCTTATCCTGTACCATGTTTGTTACTACTTTATTCTTTTTTTCAAAATAACGCATATTTCACTGCATTTCCCTACACTGACACACCATTAGGTTGCTTGCATATGACACCCGAGGATCACATATGCGTATTTTTACGTAACACAAAGAGAAACTACCTAATTCTATCAAACTTATATATTATTCTGAAATCGAAGTGTTATTTTGTCTTCTGCAGCGCTATATTTTGATGCACCCTGTATATATATTTTCGATGTCAGAACAAAATATGTTGTTTTCATATTCTACACATCAGGATAGGTACGAAAGGCACATATTAGCAGAAAAATCATAAAATAATGAAGTTAGAAACATATATTCTACATGAACAACTATAACACTTACCTTTTCAATGAGATCACATGACGCTCACCTTCTGTCAAAAATTGATTCCAATTACCACAGAGCTATTCATTTTTTTTTAATTTTCTTATTTCATGTAAAAATGTTGGCTGGCAACCGCCTAACAATATATTATATGTCATTATGTGCATATTGAATTGTTACTAATTGTCGTGTATTATAATCTATTTTGGTCTATATCTTAAGAACCATTTAACATATTTTCACGAAATAAAGCTCAAACTCGAGTACCAGCACTTCTCTCATATAGGTCGCAAACCCGGGTCCCTATGGCTGAAAAAAGTACCTTATCCTGTACCATGTTTGTTACTACTTTATTCTTTTTTTCAAAATAACGCATATTTCACTGCATTTCCCTACACTGACACACCACTAGGTTTCTTGCATATGACACCCGAGGATCACATATGCGTATTTTTACGTAACACAAAGAGAAACTACCTAATTCTATCAAACTTATATATTTTTCTGAAATCGAAGTGTTATTTTGTCTTCTGCAGCGCTATATTTTGATGCACCCTGTATATATATTTTCGATGTCAGAACAAAATATGTTGTTTTCATATTCTACACATCAGGATATGTACGAAAAGCACAAATTAGCAGAATAAAAATAAAATAATGAAGTTAGAAACATATATTCTACATGAACGACTTTAACCCTTACCTTTTCAATGAGATCACCTGACGCACACCTTCTGTCAAAAATTGATTCCAATTACCACGGAGCTATTCAATTTTGTTTTAATTTTCTTATTTCACGTAAAAATGTTGGCTGGCAACCGCCTAACAATATATTATATGTCATTATGTGCATATTGAATTGTTACTAATTTTCGTGTATTATAATCTGTTTTGGTCTATATCTTAAGAACCATTTAACATATTTTCACGAAATAAAGCTCAAACTCGAGTACCAGCACTTCTCTCATATAGGTCGCAAACCCGGATCCCTATGGCTGAAAAAAAGTACCTTATTCTCTACCATGTTTGTTACTACTTTATTCTTTTTTTCAAAATAACGCATATTTCACTGCATTTCCCTACACTGACACACCACTAGGTTGCTTGCATATGACACCCGAGGATCACATATGCGTATTTTTACGTAACACAAAGAGAAACTACCTAATTATATCAAACTTTTAAAATTTTCTGAAATCGAAGTTTTATCTTATCTTCTGCAACGGGTTATTTTGATGCACCCTGTATATATATTTTCAATGTTAGAACAAAAAAAATGTTTTCATATTCTACACATCAGGATAGGTACGAAAGGCACAAATTAGCAGAAAAATCATAAAATAATGAAGTTAGAAACATATATTCTACATGAACAACTATAACCCTTACCTTTTCAATGAGATCACATGACGCTCACCTTCTGTCAAAAATTGATTCCAATTACCACAGAGCTATTCATTTTTTTTTTAATTTTCTTATTTCATGTAAAAATGTTGCCTGGCAACCGCCTAACAATATATTATATGTCATTATGTGCATATTGAATTGTTACTAATTGTCGTGTATTATAATCTATTTTGGTCTATATCTTAAGAACCATTTAACATATTTTCACGAAATAAAGCTCAAACTCGAGTACCAGCACTTCTCTCATATAGGTCGCAAACCCGTGTCCCTATGGCTGAAAAATAGTACCTTATCCTGTACCATGTTTGTTACTACTTTATTCTTTTTTTCAAAATAACGCATATTTCACTGCATTTCCCTACACTGACACACCATTAGGTTGCTTGCATATGACACCCGAGGATCACATATGCGTATTTTTACGTAACACAAAGAGAAACTACCTAATTCTATCAAACTTATATATTATTCTGAAATCTAAGTGTTATTTTGTCTTCTGCAGCGCTATATTTTGATGCACCCTGTATATATATTTTCGATGTCAGAACAAAATATGTTGTTTTCATATTCTACACATCAGGATAGGTACGAAAGGCACAAATTAGCAGAAAAATCATAAAATAATGAAGTTAGAAACATATATTCTACATGAACAACTATAACCCTTACCTTTTCAATGAGATCACATGACGCTCACCTTCTGTCAAAAATTGATTCCAATTACCACAGAGCTATTCATTTTTTTTTAATTTTCTTATTTCATGTAAAAATGTTGGCTGGCAACCGCCTAACAATATATTATATGTCATTATGTGCATATTGAATTGTTACTAATTGTCGTGTATTATAATCTATTTTGGTCTATATCTTAAGAACCATTTAACATATTTTCACGAAATAAAGCTCAAACTCGAGTACCAGCACTTCTCTCATATAGGTCGCAAACCCGGGTCCCTATGGCTGAAAAAAAGTACCTTATCCTGTACCATGTTTGTTACTACTTTATTCTTTTTTTCAAAATAACGCATATTTCACTGCATTTCCCTACACTGACACACCACTAGGTTTCTTGCATATGACACCCGAGGATCACATATGCGTATTTTTACGTAACACAAAGAGAAACTACCTAATTCTATCAAACTTATATATTTTTCTGAAATCGAAGTGTTATTTTGTCTTCTGCAGCGCTATATTTTGATGCACTCTGTACATATATTTTCGATGTCAGAACAAAATATGTTGTTTTCATATTCTACACATCAGGATAGGTACGAAAAGCACAAATTAGCAGAATAAAAATAAAATAATGAAGTTAGAAACATATATTCTACATGAACGACTTTAACCCTTACCTTTTCAATGAGATCACATGACGCACACCTTCTGTCAAAAATTGATTCCAATTACCACGGAGCTATTCAATTTTGTTTTAATTTTCTTATTTCATGTAAAAATGTTGGCTGGCAACCGCCTAACAATATATTATATGTCATTTTGTGCATATTGAATTGTTACTAATTGTCGTGTATTATAATCTATTTTGGTCTATATCTTAAGAACCATTTAACATATTTTCACGAAATAAAGCTCAAACTCGAGCACCAGCACTTATCTCATAGCGGTCGCAAACCCGGTGTCCCTATGGCTGAAACAAAGTACCTTATTCTCTACCATGTTTGTTACTACTTTATTCTTTTTTTCAAAATAACGCATATTTCAATGCATTTCCCTACACTGACACACCACTAGGTTGCTTGCATATGACACCCGAGGATCACATATGCGTATTTTTACGTAACACAAAGAGAATCTACCTAATTAAATCAAACTTTTAAAATTTTCTGAAATCGAAGTTTTATCTTATCTTCTGCAACGGGTTATTTTGATGCACCCTGTATATATATTTTCAATGTTAGAACAAAAAAAATGTTTTCATATTTTACACATCAGGATAGGTACGAAAGGCACAAATTAGCAGAAAAATCATAAAATAATGAAGTTAGAAACATATATTCTACATGAACGACTTTAACCCTTACCTTTTCAATGAGATAACATGACGCTCACCTTCTGTCAAAAATTGATTCCAATTACCACAGAGCTATTCATTTTTTTTTTAATTTTCTTATTTCATGTAAAAATGTTGGCTGGCAATCGCCTAACAATATATTACATGTCATTATGTGCATATTGAATTGTTACTAATTGTCGTGTATTATAATCTATTTTGGTCTATATCTTAAGAACCATTTAACATATTTTCACGAAATAAAGCTCAAACTCGAGTACCAGCACTTCTCTCATACAGGTCGCAAACCCGGGTCCCTATGGCTGAAAAAAAGTACCTTATCCTGTACCATGTTTGTTACTACTTTATTCTTTTTTTCAAAATAACGCATATTTCACTGCATTTCCCTACACTGACACACCATTAGGTTGCTTGCATATGACACCCGAGGATCACATATGCGTATTTTTACGTAACACAAAGAGAAATTACCTAATTCTATCAAACTTATATATTATTCTGAAATCGAAGTGTTATTTTGTCTTCTGCAGCGCTATATTTTGATGCACCCTGTATATATATTTTCGATGTCAGAACAAAATATGTTGTTTTCATATTCTACACATCAGTATATGTACGAAAAGCACAAATTAGCAGAATAAAAATAAAATAATGAAGTTAGAAACATATATTCTACATAAACGACTTTAACCCTTACCTTTTCAATGAGATCACATGACGCACACCTTCTGTCAAAAATTGATTCCAATTACCACGGAGCTATTCAATTTTGTTTTAATTTTCTTATTTCACGTAAAAATGTTTTCTGGCAACCGCCTAACAATATATTACATGTCATTATGTGCATATTGAATTGTTACTAATTGTCGTGTATTATAATCTGTTTTGGTCTATATCTTAAGAACCATTTAACATATTTTCACGAAATAAAGCTCAAACTCGAGTACCAGCACTTCTCTCATAGCGGTCGCAAACCTGGGTCCCTATGGCTGAAAACAAGTACGTTATCCTGTACCATGTTTGTTACTACTTTATTCTTTTTTTCAAAATAACGCATATTTCACTGCATTTCCCTACACTGACACACCACTAGGTTGCTTGCATATGACACCCGAGGATCACATATGCGTATTTTTACATAACACAAAGAGAAACTACCTAATTCTATCAAACTTATATATTTTTCTGAAATCGAAGTGTTATTTTGTCTTCTGCAGCGCTATATTTTGATGCACTCTGTACATATATTTTCGATGTCAGAACAAAATATGTTGTTTTCATATTCTACACATCAGGATAGGTACGAAAAGCACAAATTAGCAGAATAAAAATAAAATAATGAAGTTAGAAACATATATTCTACATGAACGACTTTAACCCTTACCTTTTCAATGAGATCACATGACGCACACCTTCTGTCAAAAATTGATTCCAATTACCACGGAGCTATTCAATTTTGTTTTAATTTTCTTATTTCATGTAAAAATGTTGGCTGGCAACCGCCTAACAATATATTATATGTCATTTTGTGCATATTGAATTGTTACTAATTTTCGTGTATTATAATCTATTTTGGTCTATATCTTAAGAACCATTTAACATATTTTCACGAAATAAAGCTCAAACTCGAGTACCAGCACTTCTCTCATATAGGTCGCAAACCCGGATCCCTATGGCTGAAAAAAAGTACCTTATTCTCTACCATGTTTGTTACTACTTTATTCTTTTTTTCAAAATAACGCATATTTCACTGCATTTCCCTACACTGACACACCACTAGGTTGCTTGCATATGACACCCGAGGATCACATATGCGTATTTTTACGTAACACAAAGAGAAACTACCTAATTATATCAAACTTTTAAAATTTTCTGAAATCGAAGTTTTATCTTATCTTCTGCAACGGGTTATTTTGATGCACCCTGTATATATATTTTCAATGTTAGAACAAAAAAAATGTTTTCATATTCTACACATCAGGATAGGTACGAAAGGCACAAATTAGCAGAAAAATCATAAAATAATGAAGTTAGAAACATATATTCTACATGAACAACTATAACCCTTACCTTTTCAATGAGATCACATGACGCTCACCTTCTGTCAAAAATTGATTCCAATTACCACAGAGCTATTCATTTTTTTTTTAATTTTCTTATTTCATGTAAAAATGTTGCCTGGCAACCGCCTAACAATATATTATATGTCATTATGTGCATATTGAATTGTTACTAATTGTCGTGTATTATAATCTATTTTGGTCTATATCTTAAGAACCATTTTACATATTTTCACGAAATAAAGCTCAAACTCGAGTACCAGCACTTCTCTCATATAGGTCGCAAACCCGTGTCCCTATGGCTGAAAAATAGTACCTTATCCTGTACCATGTTTGTTACTACTTTATTCTTTTTTTCAAAATAACGCATATTTCACTGCATTTCCCTACACTGACACACCATTAGGTTGCTTGCATATGACACCCGAGGATCACATATGCGTATTTTTACGTAACACAAAGAGAAACTACCTAATTCTATCAAACTTATATATTATTCTGAAATCGAAGTGTTATTTTGTCTTCTGCAGCGCTATATTTTGATGCACCCTGTATATATATTTTCGATGTCAGAACAAAATATGTTGTTTTCATATTCTACACATCAGGATAGGTACGAAAGGCACATATTAGCAGAAAAATCATAAAATAATGAAGTTAGAAACATATATTCTACATGAACAACTATAACACTTACCTTTTCAATGAGATCACATGACGCTCACCTTCTGTCAAAAATTGATTCCAATTACCACAGAGCTATTCATTTTTTTTTAATTTTCTTATTTCATGTAAAAATGTTGGCTGGCAACCGCCTAACAATATATTATATGTCATTATGTGCATATTGAATTGTTACTAATTGTCGTGTATTATAATCTATTTTGGTCTATATCTTAAGAACCATTTAACATATTTTCACGAAATAAAGCTCAAACTCGAGTACCAGCACTTCTCTCATATAGGTCGCAAACCCGGGTCCCTATGGCTGAAAAAAGTACCTTATCCTGTACCATGTTTGTTACTACTTTATTCTTTTTTTCAAAATAACGCATATTTCACTGCATTTCCCTACACTGACACACCACTAGGTTTCTTGCATATGACACCCGAGGATCACATATGCGTATTTTTACGTAACACAAAGAGAAACTACCTAATTCTATCAAACTTATATATTTTTCTGAAATCGAAGTGTTATTTTGTCTTCTGCAGCGCTATATTTTGATGCACCCTGTATATATATTTTCGATGTCAGAACAAAATATGTTGTTTTCATATTCTACACATCAGGATATGTACGAAAAGCACAAATTAGCAGAATAAAAATAAAATAATGAAGTTAGAAACATATATTCTACATGAACGACTTTAACCCTTACCTTTTCAATGAGATCACCTGACGCACACCTTCTGTCAAAAATTGATTCCAATTACCACGGAGCTATTCAATTTTGTTTTAATTTTCTTATTTCACGTAAAAATGTTGGCTGGCAACCGCCTAACAATATATTATATGTCATTATGTGCATATTGAATTGTTACTAATTTTCGTGTATTATAATCTGTTTTGGTCTATATCTTAAGAACCATTTAACATATTTTCACGAAATAAAGCTCAAACTCGAGTACCAGCACTTCTCTCATATAGGTCGCAAACCCGGATCCCTATGGCTGAAAAAAAGTACCTTATTCTCTACCATGTTTGTTACTACTTTATTCTTTTTTTCAAAATAACGCATATTTCACTGCATTTCCCTACACTGACACACCACTAGGTTGCTTGCATATGACACCCGAGGATCACATATGCGTATTTTTACGTAACACAAAGAGAAACTACCTAATTATATCAAACTTTTAAAATTTTCTGAAATCGAAGTTTTATCTTATCTTCTGCAACGGGTTATTTTGATGCACCCTGTATATATATTTTCAATGTTAGAACAAAAAAAATGTTTTCATATTCTACACATCAGGATAGGTACGAAAGGCACAAATTAGCAGAAAAATCATAAAATAATGAAGTTAGAAACATATATTCTACATGAACAACTATAACCCTTACCTTTTCAATGAGATCACATGACGCTCACCTTCTGTCAAAAATTGATTCCAATTACCACAGAGCTATTCATTTTTTTTTTAATTTTCTTATTTCATGTAAAAATGTTGCCTGGCAACCGCCTAACAATATATTATATGTCATTATGTGCATATTGAATTGTTACTAATTGTCGTGTATTATAATCTATTTTGGTCTATATCTTAAGAACCATTTAACATATTTTCACGAAATAAAGCTCAAACTCGAGTACCAGCACTTCTCTCATATAGGTCGCAAACCCGTGTCCCTATGGCTGAAAAATAGTACCTTATCCTGTACCATGTTTGTTACTACTTTATTCTTTTTTTCAAAATAACGCATATTTCACTGCATTTCCCTACACTGACACACCATTAGGTTGCTTGCATATGACACCCGAGGATCACATATGCGTATTTTTACGTAACACAAAGAGAAACTACCTAATTCTATCAAACTTATATATTATTCTGAAATCTAAGTGTTATTTTGTCTTCTGCAGCGCTATATTTTGATGCACCCTGTATATATATTTTCGATGTCAGAACAAAATATGTTGTTTTCATATTCTACACATCAGGATAGGTACGAAAGGCACAAATTAGCAGAAAAATCATAAAATAATGAAGTTAGAAACATATATTCTACATGAACAACTATAACCCTTACCTTTTCAATGAGATCACATGACGCTCACCTTCTGTCAAAAATTGATTCCAATTACCACAGAGCTATTCATTTTTTTTTAATTTTCTTATTTCATGTAAAAATGTTGGCTGGCAACCGCCTAACAATATATTATATGTCATTATGTGCATATTGAATTGTTACTAATTGTCGTGTATTATAATCTATTTTGGTCTATATCTTAAGAACCATTTAACATATTTTCACGAAATAAAGCTCAAACTCGAGTACCAGCACTTCTCTCATATAGGTCGCAAACCCGGGTCCCTATGGCTGAAAAAAAGTACCTTATCCTGTACCATGTTTGTTACTACTTTATTCTTTTTTTCAAAATAACGCATATTTCACTGCATTTCCCTACACTGACACACCACTAGGTTTCTTGCATATGACACCCGAGGATCACATATGCGTATTTTTACGTAACACAAAGAGAAACTACCTAATTCTATCAAACTTATATATTTTTCTGAAATCGAAGTGTTATTTTGTCTTCTGCAGCGCTATATTTTGA
The DNA here is from genome assembly GCF_964235325.1 of Thermobia domestica. Classification (NCBI taxonomy): domain Eukaryota; kingdom Metazoa; phylum Arthropoda; class Insecta; order Zygentoma; family Lepismatidae; genus Thermobia; species Thermobia domestica. The sequence continues at coordinate 129,213 of NW_027655983.1, forward strand.
TGCACCCTGTATATATATTTTCGATGTCAGAACAAAATATGTTGTTTTCATATTCTACACATCAGGATATGTACGAAAAGCACAAATTAGCAGAATAAAAATAAAATAATGAAGTTAGAAACATATATTCTACATGAACGACTTTAACCCTTACCTTTTCAATGAGATCACCTGACGCACACCTTCTGTCAAAAATTGATTCCAATTACCACGGAGCTATTCAACTTTGTTTTAATTTTCTTATTTCACGTAAAAATGTTGGCTGGCAACCGCCTAACAATATATTATATGTCATTATGTGCATATTGAATTGTTACTAATTTTCGTGTATTATAATCTGTTTTGGTCTATATCTTAAGAACCATTTAACATATTTTCACGAAATAAAGCTCAAACTCGAGCACCAGCACTTCTCTGATAGCGGTCGCAAACCCGGTGTCCCTATGGCTGAAACAAAGTACCTTATTCTCTACCATGTTTGTTACTACTTTATTCTTTTTTTCAAAATAACGCATATTTCAATGCATTTCCCTACACTGACACACCACTAGGTTGCTTGCATATGACACCCGAGGATCACATATGCGTATTTTTACGTAACACAAAGAGAATCTACCTAATTAAATCAAACTTTTAAAATTTTCTGAAATCGAAGTTTTATCTTATCTTCTGCAACGGGTTATTTTGATGCACCCTGTATATATATTTTCAATGTTAGAACAAAAAAAATGTTTTCATATTTTACACATCAGGATAGGTACGAAAGGCACAAATTAGCAGAAAAATCATAAAATAATGAAGTTAGAAACATATATTCTACATGAACGACTTTAACCCTTACCTTTTCAATGAGATAACATGACGCTCACCTTCTGTCAAAAATTGATTCCAATTACCACAGAGCTATTCATTTTTTTTTAAATTTTCTTATTTCATGTAAAAATGTTGGCTGGCAACCGCCTAACAATATATTACATGTCATTATGTGCATATTGAATTGTTACTAATTGTCGTGTATTATAATCTATTTTGGTCTATATCTTAAGAACCATTTAACATATTTTCACGAAATAAAGCTCAAACTCGAGTACCAGCACTTCTCTCATATAGGTCGCAAACCCGGGTCCCTATGGCTGAAAAAAAGTACCTTATCCTGTACCATGTTTGTTACTACTTTATTCTTTTTTTCAAAATAACGCATATTTCACTGCATTTCCCTACACTGACACACCATTAGGTTGCTTGCATATGACACCCGAGGATCACATATGCGTATTTTTACGTAACACAAAGAGAAATTACCTAATTCTATCAAACTTATATATTATTCTGAAATCGAAGTGTTATTTTGTCTTCTGCAGCGCTATATTTTGATGCACCCTGTATATATATTTTCGATGTCAGAACAAAATATGTTGTTTTCATATTCTACACATCAGTATATGTACGAAAAGCACAAATTAGCAGAATAAAAATAAAATAATGAAGTTAGAAACATATATTCTACATAAACGACTTTAACCCTTACCTTTTCAATGAGATCACATGACGCACACCTTCTGTCAAAAATTGATTCCAGTTACCACGGAGCTATTCAATTTTGTTTTAATTTTCTTATTTCACGTAAAAATGTTTTCTGGCAACCGCCTAACAATATATTACATGTCATTATGTGCATATTGAATTGTTACTAATTGTCGTGTATTATAATCTGTTTTGGTCTATATCTTAAGAACCATTTAACATATTTTCACGAAATAAAGCTCAAACTCGAGTACCAGCACTTCTCTCATAGCGGTCGCAAACCCGGGTCCCTATGGCTGAAAAATAGTACCTTATCCTGTACCATGTTTGTTACTACTTTATTCTTTTTTTCAAAATAACGCATATTTCAATGCATTTCCCTACACTGACACACCACTAGGTTGCTTGCATATGACACCCGAGGATCACATATGCGTATTTTTACATAACACAAAGAGAAACTACCTAATTCTATCAAACTTATATATTTTTCTGAAATCGAAGTGTTATTTTGTCTTCTGCAGCGCTATATTTTGATGCACTCTGTACATATATTTTCGATGTCAGAACAAAATATGTTGTTTTCATATTCTACACATCAGGATAGGTACGAAAAGCACAAATTAGCAGAATAAAAATAAAATAATGAAGTTAGAAACATATATTCTACATGAACAACTTTAACCCTTACCTTTTCAATGAGATCACATGACGCACACCTTCTGTCAAAAATTGATTCCAATTACCACGGAGCTATTCAATTTTGTTTTAATTTTCTTATTTCATGTAAAAATGTTGGCTGGCAACCGCCTAACAATATATTATATGTCATTTTGTGCATATTGAATTGTTACTAATTTTCGTGTATTATAATCTATTTTGGTCTATATCTTAAGAACCATTTAACATATTTTCACGAAATAAAGCTCAAACTCGAGTACCAGCAGTTCTCTCATATAGGTCGCAAACCCGGATCCCTATGGCTGAAAAAAGTACCTTATTCTCTACCATGTTTGTTACTATTTTATTCTTTTTTTCAAAATAACGCATATTTCACTGCATTTCCCTACACTGACACACCACTAGGTTGCTTGCATATGACACCCGAGGATCACATATGCGTATTTTTAAGTAACACAAAGAGAAACTACCTAATTATATCAAACTTTTAAAATTTTCTGAAATCGAAGTTTTATCTTATCTTCTGCAACGGGTTATTTTGATGCACCCTGTATATATATTTTCAATGTTAGAACAAAAAAAATGTTTTCATATTCTACACATCAGGATAGGTACGAAAGGCACAAATTAGCAGAAAAATCATAAAATAATGAAGTTAGAAACATATATTCTACATGAACAACTATAACCCTTACCTTTTCAATGAGATCACATGACGCTCACCTTCTGTCAAAAATTGATTCCAATTACCACAGAGCTATTCATTTTTTTTAAATTTTCTTATTTCATGTAAAAATGTTGCCTGGCAACCGCCTAACAATATATTATATGTCATTATGTGCATATTGAATTGTTACTAATTGTCGTGTATTATAATCTATTTTGGTCTATATCTTAAGAACCATTTAACATATTTTCACGAAATAAAGCTCAAACTCGAGTACCAGCACTTCTCTCATATAGGTCGCAAACCCGTGTCCCTATGGCTGAAAAAAAGTACCTTATCCTGTACCATGTTTGTTACTACTTTATTCTTTTTTTCAAAATAACGCATATTTCACTGCATTTCCCTACACTGACACACCATTAGGTTGCTTGCATATGACACCCGAGGATCACATATGCGTATTTTTACGTAACACAAAGAGAAACTACCTAATTCTATCAAACTTATATATTATTCTGAAATCGAAGTGTTATTTTGTCTTCTGCAGCGCTATATTTTGATGCACCCTGTATATATATTTTCGATGTCAGAACAAAATATGTTGTTTTCATATTCTACACATCAGGATAGGTACGAAAGGCACAAATTAGCAGAAAAATCATAAAATAATGAAGTTAGAAACATATATTCTACATGAACAACTATAACCCTTACCTTTTCAATGAGATCACATGACGCTCACCTTCTGTCAAAAATTGATTCCAATTACCACAGAGCTATTCATTTTTTTTTTAATTTTCTTATTTCATGTAAAAATGTTGGCTGGCAACCGCCTAACAATATATTATATGTCATTATGTGCATATTGAATTGTTACTAATTGTCGTGTATTATAATCTATTTTGGTCTATATCTTAAGAACCATTTAACATATTTTCACGAAATAAAGCTCAAACTCGAGTACCAGCACTTCTCTCATATAGGTCGCAAACCCGGGTCCCTATGGCTGAAAAAAAGTACCTTATCCTGTACCATGTTTGTTACTACTTTATTCTTTTTTTCAAAATAACGCATATTTCACTGCATTTCCCTACACTGACACACCATTAGGTTTCTTGCATATGACACCCGAGGATCACATATGCGTATTTTTACGTAACACAAAGAGAAACTACCTAATTCTATCAAACTTATATATTTTTCTGAAATCGAAGTGTTATTTTGTCTTCTGCAGCGCTATATTTTGATGCACCCTGTATATATATTTTCGATGTCAGAACAAAATATGTTGTTTTCATATTCTACACATCAGGATATGTACGAAAAGCACAAATTAGCAGAATAAAAATAAAATAATGAAGTTAGAAACATATATTCTACATGAACGACTTTAACCCTTACCTTTTCAATGAGATCACCTGACGCACACCTTCTGTCAAAAATTGATTCCAATTACCACGGAGCTATTCAACTTTGTTTTAATTTTCTTATTTCACGTAAAAATGTTGGCTGGCAACCGCCTAACAATATATTATATGTCATTATGTGCATATTGAATTGTTACTAATTTTCGTGTATTATAATCTGTTTTGGTCTATATCTTAAGAACCATTTAACATATTTTCACGAAATAAAGCTCAAACTCGAGCACCAGCACTTCTCTCATAGCGGTCGCAAACCCGGTGTCCCTATGGCTGAAACAAAGTACCTTATTCTCTACCATGTTTGTTACTACTTTATTCTTTTTTTCAAAATAACGCATATTTCAATGCATTTCCCTACACTGACACACCACTAGGTTGCTTGCATATGACACCCGAGGATCACATATGCGTATTTTTACGTAACACAAAGAGAATCTACCTAATTAAATCAAACTTTTAAAATTTTCTGAAATCGAAGTTTTATCTTATCTTCTGCAACGGGTTATTTTGATGCACCCTGTATATATATTTTCAATGTTAGAACAAAAAAAATGTTTTCATATTTTACACATCAGGATAGGTACGAAAGGCACAAATTAGCAGAAAAATCATAAAATAATGAAGTTAGAAACATATATTACACATGAACGACTTTAACCCTTACCTTTTCAATGAGATAACATGACGCTCACCTTCTGTCAAAAATTGATTCCAATTACCACAGAGCTATTCATTTTTTTTAAATTTTCTTATTTCATGTAAAAATGTTGGCTGGCAACCGCCTAACAATATATTACATGTCATTATGTGCATATTGAATTGTTACTAATTGTCGTGTATTATAATCTATTTTGGTCTATATCTTAAGAACCATTTAACATATTTTCACGAAATAAAGCTCAAACTCGAGTACCAGCACTTCTCTCATATAGGTCGCAAACCCGGGTCCCTATGGCTGAAGAAAAGTACCTTATCCTGTACCATGTTTGTTACTACTTTATTCTTTTTTTCAAAATAACGCATATTTCACTGCATTTCCCTACACTGACACACCATTAGGTTGCTTGCATATGACACCCGAGGATCACATATGCGTATTTTTACGTAACACAAAGAGAAATTACCTAATTCTATCAAACTTATATATTATTCTGAAATCGAAGTGTTATTTTGTCTTCTGGAGCGCTATATTTTGATGCACCCTGTATATATATTTTCGATGTCAGAACAAAATATGTTGTTTTCATATTCTACACATCAGTATATGTACGAAAAGCACAAATTAGCAGAATAAAAATAAAATAATGAAGTTAGAAACATATATTCTACATAAACGACTTTAACCCTTACCTTTTCAATGAGATCACATGACGCACACCTTCTGTCAAAAATTGATTCCAATTACCACGGAGCTATTTAATTTTGTTTTAATTTTCTTATTTCACGTAAAAATGTTGGCTGGCAACCGCCTAACAATATATTATATGTCATTATGTGCATATTGAATTGTTATTAATTTTCGTGTATTATAATCTGTTTTGGTCTATATCTTAAGAACCATTTAACATATTTTCACGAAATAAAGCTCAAACTCGAGTACCAGCAAATATCTCATAGCGGTCGCAAACCCGGGTCCCTATGGCTGAAACAAAGTACCTTATTCTCTACCATGTTTGTTACTACTTTATTCTTTTTTTTCAAAATAACGCATATTTCACTGCATTTCCCTACACTGACACACCACTAGGTTGCTTGCATATGACACCCGAGGATCACATATGCGTATTTTTACGTAACACAAAGAGAAACTACCTAATTATATCAAACTTTTAAAATTTTCTGAAATCGAAGTTTTATCTTATCTTCTGCAACGGGTTATTTTGATGCACCCTGTATATATATTTTCGATGTCAGAACAAAATATGTTGTTTTCATATTCTACACATCAGGATAGGTACGAAAAGCACAAATTAGCAGAATAAAAATAAAATAATGAAGTTAGAAACATATATTCTACATGAACAACTTTAACCCTTACCTTTTCAATGAGATCACATGACGCACACCTTCTGTCAAAAATTGATTCCAATTACCACGGAGCTATTCAATTTTGTTTTAATTTTCTTATTTCATGTAAAAATGTTGGCTGGCAACCGCCTAACAATATATTATATGTCATTTTGTGCATATTGAATTGTTACTAATTGTCGTGTATTATAATCTATTTTGGTCTATATCTTAAGAACCATTTAACATATTTTCACGAAATAAAGCTCAAACTCGAGTACCAGCACTTCTCTCATATAGGTCGCAAACCCGGATCCCTATGGCTGAAAAAAAGTACCTTATTCTCTACCATGTTTGTTACTACTTTATTCTTTTTTTCAAAATAACGCATATTTCACTGCATTTCCCTACACTGACACACCACTAGGTTGCTTGCATATGACACCCGAGGATCACATATGCGTATTTTTACGTAACACAAAGAGAAACTACCTAATTATATCAAACTTTTAAAATTTTCTGAAATCGAAGTTTTATCTTATCTTCTGCAACGGGTTATTTTGATGCACCCTGTATATATATTTTCAATGTTAGAACAGAAAAAATGTTTTCATATTCTACACATCAGGATAGGTACGAAAGGCACAAATTAGCAGAAAAATCATAAAATAATGAAGTTAGAAACATATATTCTACATGAACAACTATAACCCTTACCTTTTCAATGAGATCACATGACGCTCACCTTCTGTCAAAAATTGATTCCAATTACCACAGAGCTATTCATTTTTTTTTTTTAATTTTCTTATTTCATGTAAAAATGTTGCCTGGCAACCGCCTAACAATATATTATATGTCATTATGTGCATATTGAAATGTTACTAATTGTCGTGTATTATAATCTATTTTGGTCTATATCTTAAGAACCATTTAACATATTTTCACGAAATAAAGCTCAAACTCGAGTACCAGCACTTCTCTCATATAGGTCGCAAACCCGGGTCCCTATGGCTGAAAAAAGTACCTTATCCTGTACCATGTTTGTTACTACTTTATTCTTTTTTTCAAAATAACGCATATTTCACTGCATTTCCCTACACTGACACACCATTAGGTTGCTTGCATATGACACCCGAGGATCACATATGCGTATTTTTACGTAACACAAAGAGAAACTACCTAATTCTATCAAACTTATATATTATTCTGAAATCGAAGTGTTATTTTGTCTTCTGCAGCGCTATATTTTGATGCACCCTGTATATATATTTTCGATGTCAGAACAAAATATGTTGTTTTCATATTCTACACATCAGGATAGGTACGAAAGGCACAAATTAGCAGAAAAATCATAAAATAATGAAGTTAGAAACATATATTCTACATGAACAACTATAACCCTTACCTTTTCAATGAGATCACATGACGCTCACCTTCTGTCAAAAATTGATTCCAATTACCACAGAGCTATTCATTTTTTTTTAATTTTCTTATTTCATGTAAAAATGTTGGCTGGCAACCGCCTAACAATATATTATATGTCATTATGTGCATATTGAATTGTTACTAATTGTCGTGTATTATAATCTGTTTTGGTCTATATCTTAAGAACCATTTAACATATTTCCACGAAATAAAGCTCAAACTCGAGTACCAGCACTTCTCTCATAGCGGTCGCAAACCCGGGTCCCTATGGCTGAAACAAAGTACCTTATTCTCTACCATGTTTGTTACTACTTTATTCTTTTTTTCAAAATAACGCATATTTCAATGCATTTCCCTACACTGACACACCACTAGGTGCTTGCATATGACACCCGAGGATCACATATGCGTATTTTTACGTAACACAAAGAGAAACTACCTAATTATATCAAACTTTTAAAATTTTCTGAAATCGAAGTTTTATCTTATCTTCTGCAACGGTTTATTTTGATGCACCCTGTATATATATTTTCAATGTTAGAACAAAAAAAAAATGTTTTCATATTCTACACATCAGGATAGGTACGAAAGGCACAAATTAGCAGAAAAATCATAAAATAATGAAGTTAGAAACATATATTCTACATGAACAACTATAACCCTTACCTTTTCAATGAGATCACATGACGCTCACCTTCTGTCAAAAATTGATTCCAATTACCACAGAGCTATTCATTTTTTTTTTTAATTTTCTTATTTCATGTAAAAATGTTGGCTGGCAACCGCCTAACAATATATTATATGTCATTATGTGCATATTGAATTGTTACTAATTGTCGTGTATTATAATCTATTTTGGTCTATATCTTAAGAACCATTTAACATATTTTCACGAAATAAAGCTCAAACTCGAGTACCAGCACTTCTCTCATATAGGTCGCAAACCCGGGTCCCTATGGCTGAAAAAAAGTACCTTATCCTGTACCATGTTTGTTACTACTTTATTCTTTTTTTCAAAATAACGCATATTTCACTGCATTTCCCTACACTGACACACCACTAGGTTGCTTGCATATGACACCCGAGGATCACATATGCGTATTTTTACGTAACACAAAGAGAAACTACCTAATTCTATCAAACTTATATATTTTTCTGAAATCGAAGTGTTATTTTGTCTTCTGCAGCGCTATATTTTGATGCACCCTGTATATATATTTTCGATGTTAGAACAAAATATGTTGTTTTCATATTCTACACATCAGGATATGTACGAAAAGCACAAATTAGCAGAATAAAAATAAAATAATGAAGTTAGAAACATATATTCTACATGAACGACTTTAACCCTTACCTTTTTAATGAGATCACATGACGCACACCTTCTGTCAAAAATTGATTCCAATTACCACGGAGCTATTCAATTTTATTTTAATTTTCTTATTTCACGTAAAAATGTTGGCTGGCAACCGCCTAACAATATATTATATGTCATTATGTGCATATTGAATTGTTACTAATTTTCGTGTATTATAATCTGTTTTGGTCTATATCTTAAGAACCATTTAACATATTTCCACGAAATAAAGCTCAAACTCGAGCACCAGCACTTATCTCATAGCGGTCGCAAACCCGGGTCCCTATGGCTGAAACAAAGTACCTTATTCTCTACCATGTTTGTTACTACTTTATTCTTTTTTTCAAAATAACGCATATTTCAATGCATTTCCCTACACTGACACACCACTAGGTTGCTTGCATATGACACCCGAGGATCACATATGCGTATTTTTACGTATCACAAAGAGAAACTACCTAATTATATCAAACTTTTAAAATTTTCTGAAATCGAAGTTTTATCTTATCTTCTGCAACGGTTTATTTTGATGCACCCTGTATATATATTTTCAATGTTAGAACAAAAAAAATGTTTTCATATTCTACACATCAGGATAGGTACGAAAGGCACAAATTAGCAGAAAAATCATAAAATAATGAAGTTAGAAACATATATTCTACATGAACAACTATAACCCTTACCTTTTCAATGAGATCACATGACGCTCACCTTCTGTCAAAAATTGATTCCAATTACCACAGAGCTATTCATTTTTTTTAAATTTTCTTATTTCATGTAAAAATGTTGGCTGGCAACCGCCTAACAATATATTACATGTCATTATGTGCATATTGAATTGTTACTAATTGTCGTGTATTATAATCTATTTTGGTCTATATCTTAAGAACCATTTAACATATTTTCACGAAATAAAGCTCAAACTCGAGTACCAGCACTTCTCTCATATAGGTCGCAAACCCGGGTCCCTATGGCTGAAGAAAAGTACCTTATCCTGTACCATGTTTGTTACTACTTTATTCTTTTTTTCAAAATAACGCATATTTCACTGCATTTCCCTACACTGACACACCATTAGGTTGCTTGCATATGACACCCGAGGATCACATATGCGTATTTTTACGTAACACAAAGAGAAATTACCTAATTCTATCAAACTTATATATTATTCTGAAATCGAAGTGTTATTTTGTCTTCTGGAGCGCTATATTTTGATGCACCCTGTATATATATTTTCGATGTCAGAACAAAATATGTTGTTTTCATATTCTACACATCAGTATATGTACGAAAAGCACAAATTAGCAGAATAAAAATAAAATAATGAAGTTAGAAACATATATTCTACATAAACGACTTTAACCCTTACCTTTTCAATGAGATCACATGACGCACACCTTCTGTCAAAAATTGATTCCAATTACCACGGAGCTATTTAATTTTGTTTTAATTTTCTTATTTCACGTAAAAATGTTGGCTGGCAACCGCCTAACAATATATTATATGTCATTATGTGCATATTGAATTGTTACTAATTTTCGTGTATTATAATCTGTTTTGGTCTATATCTTAAGAACCATTTAACATATTTTCACGAAATAAAGCTCAAACTCGAGTACCAGCAAATATCTCATAGCGGTCGCAAACCCGGGTCCCTATGGCTGAAACAAAGTACCTTATTCTCTACCATGTTTGTTACTACTTTATTCTTTTTTTTCAAAATAACGCATATTTCACTGCATTTCCCTACACTGACACACCACTAGGTTGCTTGCATATGACACCCGAGGATCACATATGCGTATTTTTACGTAACACAAAGAGAAACTACCTAATTATATCAAACTTTTAAAATTTTCTGAAATCGAAGTTTTATCTTATCTTCTGCAACGGGTTATTTTGATGCACCCTGTATATATATTTTCGATGTCAGAACAAAATATGTTGTTTTCATATTCTACACATCAGGATAGGTACGAAAAGCACAAATTAGCAGAATAAAAATAAAATACTGAAGTTAGAAACATATATTCTACATGAACAACTTTAACCCTTACCTTTTCAATGAGATCACATGACGCACACCTTCTGTCAAAAATTGATTCCAATTACCACGGAGCTATTCAATTTTGTTTTAATTTTCTTATTTCATGTAAAAATGTTGGCTGGCAACCGCCTAACAATATATTATATGTCATTTTGTGCATATTGAATTGTTACTAATTGTCGTGTATTATAATCTATTTTGGTCTATATCTTAAGAACCATTTAACATATTTTCACGAAATAAAGCTCAAACTCGAGTACCAGCACTTCTCTCATATAGGTCGCAAACCCGGATCCCTATGGCTGAAAAAAAGTACCTTATTCTCTACCATGTTTGTTACTACTTTATTCTTTTTTTCAAAATAACGCATATTTCACTGCATTTCCCTACACTGACACACCACTAGGTTGCTTGCATATGACACCCGAGGATCACATATGCGTATTTTTACGTAACACAAAGAGAAACTACCTAATTATATCAAACTTTTAAAATTTTCTGAAATCGAAGTTTTATCTTATCTTCTGCAACGGGTTATTTTGATGCACCCTGTATATATATTTTCAATGTTAGAACAGAAAAAATGTTTTCATATTCTACACATCAGGATAGGTACGAAAGGCACAAATTAGCAGAAAAATCATAAAATAATGAAGTTAGAAACATATATTCTACATGAACAACTATAACCCTTACCTTTTCAATGAGATCACATGACGCTCACCTTCTGTCAAAAATTGATTCCAATTACCACAGAGCTATTCATTTTTTTTTTTAATTTTCTTATTTCATGTAAAAATGTTGCCTGGCAACCGCCTAACAATATATTATATGTCATTATGTGCATATTGAAATGTTACTAATTGTCGTGTATTATAATCTATTTTGGTCTATATCTTAAGAACCATTTAACATATTTTCACGAAATAAAGCTCAAACTCGAGTACCAGCACTTCTCTCATATAGGTCGCAAACCCGGGTCCCTATGGCTGAAAAAAGTACCTTATCCTGTACCATGTTTGTTACTACTTTATTCTTTTTTTCAAAATAACGCATATTTCACTGCATTTCCCTACACTGACACACCATTAGGTTGCTTGCATATGACACCCGAGGATCACATATGCGTATTTTTACGTAACACAAAGAGAAACTACCTAATTCTATCAAACTTATATATTATTCTGAAATCGAAGTGTTATTTTGTCTTCTGCAGCGCTATATTTTGATGCACCCTGTATATATATTTTCGATGTCAGAACAAAATATGTTGTTTTCATATTCTACACATCAGGATAGGTACGAAAGGCACAAATTAGCAGAAAAATCATAAAATAATGAAGTTAGAAACATATATTCTACATGAACAACTATAACCCTTACCTTTTCAATGAGATCACATGACGCTCACCTTCTGTCAAAAATTGATTCCAATTACCACAGAGCTATTCATTTTTTTTTAATTTTCTTATTTCATGTAAAAATGTTGGCTGGCAACCGCCTAACAATATATTATATGTCATTATGTGCATATTGAATTGTTACTAATTGTCGTGTATTATAATCTGTTTTGGTCTATATCTTAAGAACCATTTAACATATTTCCACGAAATAAAGCTCAAACTCGAGTACCAGCACTTCTCTCATAGCGGTCGCAAACCCGGGTCCCTATGGCTGAAACAAAGTACCTTATTCTCTACCATGTTTGTTACTACTTTATTCTTTTTTTCAAAATAACGCATATTTCAATGCATTTCCCTACACTGACACACCACTAGGTTGCTTGCATATGACACCCGAGGATCACATATGCGTATTTTTACGTAACACAAAGAGAAACTACCTAATTATATCAAACTTTTAAAATTTTCTGAAATCGAAGTTTTATCTTATCTTCTGCAACGGTTTATTTTGATGCACCCTGTATATATATTTTCAATGTTAGAACAAAAAAAAAATGTTTTCATATTCTACACATCAGGATAGGTACGAAAGGCACAAATTAGCAGAAAAATCATAAAATAATGAAGTTAGAAACATATATTCTACATGAACAACTATAACCCTTACCTTTTCAATGAGATCACATGACGCTCACCTTCTGTCAAAAATTGATTCCAATTACCACAGAGCTATTCATTTTTTTTTTTAATTTTCTTATTTCATGTAAAAATGTTGGCTGGCAACCGCCTAACAATATATTATATGTCATTATGTGCATATTGAATTGTTACTAATTGTCGTGTATTATAATCTATTTTGGTCTATATCTTAAGAACCATTTAACATATTTTCACGAAATAAAGCTCAAACTCGAGTACCAGCACTTCTCTCATATAGGTCGCAAACCCGGGTCCCTATGGCTGAAAAAAAGTACCTTATCCTGTACCATGTTTGTTACTACTTTATTCTTTTTTTCAAAATAACGCATATTTCACTGCATTTCCCTACACTGACACACCACTAGGTTGCTTGCATATGACACCCGAGGATCACATATGCGTATTTTTACGTAACACAAAGAGAAACTACCTAATTCTATCAAACTTATATATTTTTCTGAAATCGAAGTGTTATTTTGTCTTCTGCAGCGCTATATTTTGATGCACCCTGTATATATATTTTCGATGTTAGAACAAAATATGTTGTTTTCATATTCTACACATCAGGATATGTACGAAAAGCACAAATTAGCAGAATAAAAATAAAATAATGAAGTTAGAAACATATATTCTACATGAACGACTTTAACCCTTACCTTTTTAATGAGATCACATGACGCACACCTTCTGTCAAAAATTGATTCCAATTACCACGGAGCTATTCAATTTTATTTTAATTTTCTTATTTCACGTAAAAATGTTGGCTGGCAACCGCCTAACAATATATTATATGTCATTATGTGCATATTGAATTGTTACTAATTTTCGTGTATTATAATCTGTTTTGGTCTATATCTTAAGAACCATTTAACATATTTCCACGAAATAAAGCTCAAACTCGAGCACCAGCACTTATCTCATAGCGGTCGCAAACCCGGGTCCCTATGGCTGAAACAAAGTACCTTATTCTCTACCATGTTTGTTACTACTTTATTCTTTTTTTCAAAATAACGCATATTTCAATGCATTTCCCTACACTGACACACCACTAGGTTGCTTGCATATGACACCCGAGGATCACATATGCGTATTTTTACGTATCACAAAGAGAAACTACCTAATTATATCAAACTTTTAAAATTTTCTGAAATCGAAGTTTTATCTTATCTTCTGCAACGGTTTATTTTGATGCACCCTGTATATATATTTTCAATGTTAGAACAAAAAAAATGTTTTCATATTCTACACATCAGGATAGGTACGAAAGGCACAAATTAGCAGAAAAATCATAAAATAATGAAGTTAGAAACATATATTCTACATGAACAACTATAACCCTTACCTTTTCAATGAGATCACATGACGCTCACCTTCTGTCAAAAATTGATTCCAATTACCACAGAGCTATTCATTTTTTTTTAATTTTCTTATTTCATGTAAAAATGTTGGCTGGCAACCGCCTAACAATATATTATATGTCATTATGTGCATATTGAATTGTTACTAATTGTCGTGTATTATAATCTATTTTGGTCTATATCTTAAGAACCATTTAACATATTTTCACGAAATAAAGCTCAAACTCGAGTACCAGCACTTCTCTCATACAGGTCGCAAACCCGGATCCCTATGGCTGAAAAAAAGTACCTTATCCTGTACCATGTTTGTTACTACTTTATTCTTTTTTTCAAAATAACGCATATTTCACTGCATTTCCCTACACTGACACACCACTAGGTTGCTTGCATATGACACCCGAGGATCACATATGCGTATTTTTACGTAACACAAAGAGAAACTACCTAATTCTATCAAACTTATATATTTTTCTGAAATCGAAGTGTTATTTTGTCTTCTGCAGCGCTATATTTTGATGCACCCTGTATATATATTTTCGATGTCAGAACAAAATATGTTGTTTTCATATTCTACACATCAGGATATGTACGAAAAGCACAAATTAGCAGAATAAAAATAAAATAATGAAGTTAGAAACATATATTCTACATAAACGACTTTAACCCTTACCTTTTCAATGAGATCACATGACGCACACCTTCTGTCAAAAATTGATTCCAATTACCACGGAGCTATTCAATTTTGTTTTAATTTTCTTATTTCACGTAAAAATGTTGGCTGGCAACCGCCTAACAATATATTACATGTCATTATGTGCATATTGAATTGTTACTAATTGTCGTGTATTATAATCTGTTTTGGTCTATATCTTAAGAACCATTTAACATATTTTCACGAAATAAAGCTCAAACTCGAGTACCAGCACTTCTCTCATAGCGGTCGCAAACCCGGGTCCCTATGGCTGAAACAAAGTACCTTATTCTCTACCATGTTTGTTACTACTTTATTCTTTTTTTCAAAATAACGCATATTTCAATGCATTTCCCTACACTGACACACCACTAGGTTGCTTGCATATGACACCCGAGGATCACATATGCGTATTTTTACGTAACACAAAGAGAAACTACCTAATTATATCAAACTTTTAAAATTTTCTGAAATCGAAGTTTTATCTTATCTTCTGCAACGGTTTATTTTGATGCACCCTGTATATATATTTTCAATGTTAGAACAAAAAAAAAATGTTTTCATATTCTACACATCAGGATAGGTACGAAAGGCACAAATTAGCAGAATAAAAATAAAATAATGAAGTTAGAAACATATATTCTACATGAACGACTTTAACCCTTACCTTTTCAATGAGATCACATGACGCACACCTTCTGTCAAAAATTGATTCCAATTACCACGGAGCTATTCAATTTTATTTTAATTTTCTTATTTCACGTAAAAATGTTGGCTGGCAACCGCCTAACAATATATTATATGTCATTATGTGCATATTGAATTGTTACTAATTTTCGTGTATTATAATCTGTTTTGGTCTATATCTTAAGAACCATTTAACATATTTCCACGAAATAAAGCTCAAACTCGAGCACCAGCACTTATCTCATACCGGTCGCAAACCCGGGTCCCTATGGCTGAAACAAAGTACCTTATTCTCTACCATGTTTGTTACTACTTTATTCTTTTTTTCAAAATAAAGCATATTTCACTGCATTTCCCTACACTGACACACCACTAGGTTGCTTGCATATGACACCCGAGGATCACATATGCGTATTTTTACGTAACACAAAGAGAAACTACCTAATTATATCAAACTTTTAAAATTTTCTGAAATCGAAGTTTTATCTTATCTTCTGCAACGGTTTATTTTGATGCACCCTGTATATATATTTTCAATGTTAGAACAAAAAAAATGTTTTCATATTCTACACATCAGGATAGGTACGAAAGGCACAAATTAGCAGAAAAATCATAAAATAATGAAGTTAGAAACATATATTCTACATGAACAACTATAACCCTTACCTTTTCAATGAGATCACATGACGCTCACCTTCTGTCAAAAATTGATTCCAATTACCACAGAGCTATTCATTTTTTTTTAATTTTCTTATTTCATGTAAAAATGTTGGCTGGCAACCGCCTAACAATATATTACATGTCATTATGTGCATATTGAATTGTTACTAATTGTCGTGTATTATAATCTGTTTTGGTCTATATCTTAAGAACCATTTAACATATTTTCACGAAATAAAGCTCAAACTCGAGTACCAGCACTTCTCTCATATAGGTCGCAAACCCGGATCCCTATGGCTGAAAAAAAGTACCTTATCCTGTACCATGTTTGTTACTACTTTATTCTTTTTTTCAAAATAACGCATATTTCACTGCATTTCCCTACACTGACACACCACTAGGTTGCTTGCATATGACACCCGAGGATCACATATGCGTATTTTTACGTAACACAAAGAGAAACTACCTAATTCTATCAAACTTATATATTTTTCTGAAATCGAAGTGTTATTTTGTCTTCTGCAGCGCTATATTTTGATGCACCCTGTATATATATTTTCGATGTCAGAACAAAATATGTTGTTTTCATATTCTACACATCAGGATATGTACGAAAAGCACAAATTAGCAGAATAAAAATAAAATAATGAAGTTAGAAACATATATTCTACATAAACGACTTTAACCCTTACCTTTTCAATGAGATCACATGACGCACACCTTCTGTCAAAAATTGATTCCAATTACCACGGAGCTATTCAATTTTGTTTTAATTTTCTTATTTCACGTAAAAATGTTGGCTGGCAACCGCCTAACAATATATTACATGTCATTATGTGCATATTGAATTGTTACTAATTGTCGTGTATTATAATCTGTTTTGGTCTATATCTTAAGAACCATTTAACATATTTTCACGAAATAAAGCTCAAACTCGAGTACCAGCACTTCTCTCATAGCGGTCGCAAACCCGGGTCCCTATGGCTGAAAAAAAGTACGTTATCCTGTACCATGTTTGTTACTACTTTATTCTTTTTTTCAAAATAACGCATATTTCACTGCATTTCCCTACACTGACACACCACTAGGTTGCTTGCATATGACACCCGAGGATCACATATGCGTATTTTTACATAACACAAAGAGAAACTACCTAATTCTATCAAACTTATATATTTTTCTGAAATCGAAGTGTTATTTTGTCTTCTGCAGCGTTATATTTTGATGCACTCTGTATATATATTTTCGATGTCAGAACAAAATATGTTGTTTTCATATTCTACACATCAGGATAGGTACGAAAAGCACAAATTAGCAGAATAAAAATAAAATAATGAAGTTAGAAACATATATTCTACATGAACGACTTTAACCCTTACCTTTTCAATGAGATCACATGACGCACACCTTCTGTCAAAAATTGATTCCAATTACCACGGAGCTATTCAATTTTATTTTAATTTTCTTATTTCACGTAAAAATGTTGGCTGGCAACCGCCTAACAATATATTATATGTCATTATGTGCATATTGAATTGTTACTAATTTTCGTGTATTATAATCTGTTTTGGTCTATATCTTAAGAACCATTTAACATATTTCCACGAAATAAAGCTCAAACTCGAGCACCAGCACTTATCTCATAGCGGTCGCAAACCCGGGTCCCTATGGCTGAAACAAAGTACCTTATTCTCTACCATGTTTGTTACTACTTTATTCTTTTTTTCAAAATAACGCATATTTCAATGCATTTCCCTACACTGACACACCACTAGGTTGCTTGCATATGACACCCGAGGATCACATATGCGTATTTTTACGTAACACAAAGAGAAACTACCTAATTATATCAAACTTTTAAAATTTTCTGAAATCGAAGTTTTATCTTATCTTCTGCAACGGTTTATTTTGATGCACCCTGTATATATATTTTCAATGTTAGAACAAAAAGAAAATGTTTTCATATTCTACACATCAGGATAGGTACGAAAGGCACAAATTAGCAGAAAAATCATAAAATAATGAAGTTAGAAACATATATTCTACATGAACAACTATAACCCTTACCTTTTCAATGAGATCACATGACGCTCACCTTCTGTCAAAAATTGATTCCAATTACCACAGAGCTATTCATTTTTTTTTAATTTTCTTATTTCATGTAAAAATGTTGGCTGGCAACCGCCTAACAATATATTATATGTCATTATGTGCATATTGAATTGTTACTAATTGTCGTGTATTATAATCTATTTTGGTCTATATCTTAAGAACCATTTAACATATTTTCACGAAATAAAGCTCAAACTCGAGTACCAGCACTTCTCTCATATAGGTCGCAAACCCGGATCCCTATGGCTGAAAAAAAAGTACCTTATCCTGTACCATGTTTGTTACTACTTTATTCTTTTTTTCAAAATAACGCATATTTCACTGCATTTCCCTACACTGACACACCACTAGGTTGCTTGCATATGACACCCGAGGATCACATATGCGTATTTTTACGTAACACAAAGAGAAACTACCTAATTCTATCAAACTTATATATTTTTCTGAAATCGAAGTGTTATTTTGTCTTCTGCAGCGCTATATTTTGATGCACCCTGTATATATATTTTCGATGTCAGAACAAAATATGTTGTTTTCATATTCTACACATCAGGATATGTACGAAAAGCACAAATTAGCAGAATAAAAATAAAATAATGAAGTTAGAAACATATATTCTACATAAACGACTTTAACCCTTACCTTTTCAATGAGATCACATGACGCACACCTTCTGTCAAAAATTGATTCCAATTACCACGGAGCTATTCAATTTTGTTTTAATTTTCTTATTTCACGTAAAAATGTTGGCTGGCAACCGCCTAACAATATATTACATGTCATTATGTGCATATTGAATTGTTACTAATTGTCGTGTATTATAATCTGTTTTGGTCTATATCTTAAGAACCATTTAACATATTTTCACGAAATAAAGCTCAAACTCGAGTACCAGCACTTCTCTCATAGCGGTCGCAAACCCGGGTCCCTATGGCTGAAACAAAGTACCTTATTCTCTACCATGTTTGTTACTACTTTATTCTTTTTTTCAAAATAACGCATATTTCAATGCATTTCCCTACACTGACACACCACTAGGTTGCTTGCATATGACACCCGAGGATCACATATGCGTATTTTTACGTAACACAAAGAGAAACTACCTAATTATATCAAACTTTTAAAATTTTCTGAAATCGAAGTTTTATCTTATCTTCTGCAACGGTTTATTTTGATGCACCCTGTATATATATTTTCAATGTTAGAACAAAAAAAAAATGTTTTCATATTCTACACATCAGGATAGGTACGAAAGGCACAAATTAGCAGAATAAAAATAAAATAATGAAGTTAGAAACATATATTCTACATGAACGACTTTAACCCTTACCTTTTCAATGAGATCACATGACGCACACCTTCTGTCAAAAATTGATTCCAATTACCACGGAGCTATTCAATTTTATTTTAATTTTTTTATTTCACGTAAAAATGTTGGCTGGCAACCGCCTAACAATATATTATATGTCATTATGTGCATATTGAATTGTTACTAATTTTCGTGTATTATAATCTGTTTTGGTCTATATCTTAAGAACCATTTAACATATTTCCACGAAATAAAGCTCAAACTCGAGCACCAGCACTTATCTCATACCGGTCGCAAACCCGGGTCCCTATGGCTGAAACAAAGTACCTTATTCTCTACCATGTTTGTTACTACTTTATTCTTTTTTTCAAAATAACGCATATTTCACTGCATTTCCCTACACTGACACACCACTAGGTTGCTTGCATATGACACCCGAGGATCACATATGCGTATTTTTACGTAACACAAAGAGAAACTACCTAATTATATCAAACTTTTAAAATTTTCTGAAATCGAAGTTTTATCTTATCTTCTGCAACGGTTTATTTTGATGCACCCTGTATATATATTTTCAATGTTAGAACAAAAAAAATGTTTTCATATTCTACACATCAGGATAGGTACGAAAGGCACAAATTAGCAGAAAAATCATAAAATAATGAAGTTAGAAACATATATTCTACATGAACAACTATAACCCTTACCTTTTCAATGAGATCACATGACGCTCACCTTCTGTCAAAAATTGATTCCAATTACCACAGAGCTATTCATTTTTTTTTAATTTTCTTATTTCATGTAAAAATGTTGGCTGGCAACCGCCTAACAATATATTATATGTCATTATGTGCATATTGAATTGTTACTAATTGTCGTGTATTATAATCTATTTTGGTCTATATCTTAAGAACCATTTAACATATTTTCACGAAATAAAGCTCAAACTCGAGTACCAGCACTTCTCTCATATAGGTCGCAAACCCGGATCCCTATGGCTGAAAAAAAGTACCTTATCCTGTACCATGTTTGTTACTACTTTATTCTTTTTTTCAAAATAACGCATATTTCACTGCATTTCCCTACACTGACACACCACTAGGTTGCTTGCATATGACACCCGAGGATCACATATGCGTATTTTTACGTAACACAAAGAGAAACTACCTAATTATATCAAACTTTTAAAATTTTCTGAAATCGAAGTTTTATCTTATCTTCTGCAACGGTTTATTTTGATGCACCCTGTATATATATTTTCAATGTTAGAACAAAAAGAAAATGTTTTCATATTCTACACATCAGGATAGGTACGAAAGGCACAAATTAGCAGAAAAATCATAAAATAATGAAGTTAGAAACATATATTCTACATGAACAACTATAACCCTTACCTTTTCAATGAGATCACATGACGCTCACCTTCTGTCAAAAATTGATTCCAATTACCACAGAGCTATTCATTTTTTTTTAATTTTCTTATTTCATGTAAAAATGTTGGCTGGCAACCGCCTAACAATATATTATATGTCATTATGTGCATATTGAATTGTTACTAATTGTCGTGTATTATAATCTATTTTGGTCTATATCTTAAGAACCATTTAACATATTTTCACGAAATAAAGCTCAAACTCGAGTACCAGCACTTCTCTCATATAGGTCGCAAACCCGGATCCCTATGGCTGAAAAAAAAGTACCTTATCCTGTACCATGTTTGTTACTACTTTATTCTTTTTTTCAAAATAACGCATATTTCACTGCATTTCCCTACACTGACACACCACTAGGTTGCTTGCATATGACACCCGAGGATCACATATGCGTATTTTTACGTAACACAAAGAGAAACTACCTAATTCTATCAAACTTATATATTTTTCTGAAATCGAAGTGTTATTTTGTCTTCTGCAGCGCTATATTTTGATGCACCCTGTATATATATTTTCGATGTCAGAACAAAATATGTTGTTTTCATATTCTACACATCAGGATATGTACGAAAAGCACAAATTAGCAGAATAAAAATAAAATAATGAAGTTAGAAACATATATTCTACATAAACGACTTTAACCCTTACCTTTTCAATGAGATCACATGACGCACACCTTCTGTCAAAAATTGATTCCAATTACCACGGAGCTATTCAATTTTGTTTTAATTTTCTTATTTCACGTAAAAATGTTGGCTGGCAACCGCCTAACAATATATTACATGTCATTATGTGCATATTGAATTGTTACTAATTGTCGTGTATTATAATCTGTTTTGGTCTATATCTTAAGAACCATTTAACATATTTTCACGAAATAAAGCTCAAACTCGAGTACCAGCACTTCTCTCATAGCGGTCGCAAACCCGGGTCCCTATGGCTGAAACAAAGTACCTTATTCTCTACCATGTTTGTTACTACTTTATTCTTTTTTTCAAAATAACGCATATTTCAATGCATTTCCCTACACTGACACACCACTAGGTTGCTTGCATATGACACCCGAGGATCACATATGCGTATTTTTACGTAACACAAAGAGAAACTACCTAATTATATCAAACTTTTAAAATTTTCTGAAATCGAAGTTTTATCTTATCTTCTGCAACGGTTTATTTTGATGCACCCTGTATATATATTTTCAATGTTAGAACAAAAAAAAAATGTTTTCATATTCTACACATCAGGATAGGTACGAAAGGCACAAATTAGCAGAATAAAAATAAAATAATGAAGTTAGAAACATATATTCTACATGAACGACTTTAACCCTTACCTTTTCAATGAGATCACATGACGCACACCTTCTGTCAAAAATTGATTCCAATTACCACGGAGCTATTCAATTTTATTTTAATTTTTTTATTTCACGTAAAAATGTTGGCTGGCAACCGCCTAACAATATATTATATGTCATTATGTGCATATTGAATTGTTACTAATTTTCGTGTATTATAATCTGTTTTGGTCTATATCTTAAGAACCATTTAACATATTTCCACGAAATAAAGCTCAAACTCGAGCACCAGCACTTATCTCATACCGGTCGCAAACCCGGGTCCCTATGGCTGAAACAAAGTACCTTATTCTCTACCATGTTTGTTACTACTTTATTCTTTTTTTCAAAATAACGCATATTTCACTGCATTTCCCTACACTGACACACCACTAGGTTGCTTGCATATGACACCCGAGGATCACATATGCGTATTTTTACGTAACACAAAGAGAAACTACCTAATTATATCAAACTTTTAAAATTTTCTGAAATCGAAGTTTTATCTTATCTTCTGCAACGGTTTATTTTGATGCACCCTGTATATATATTTTCAATGTTAGAACAAAAAAAATGTTTTCATATTCTACACATCAGGATAGGTACGAAAGGCACAAATTAGCAGAAAAATCATAAAATAATGAAGTTAGAAACATATATTCTACATGAACAACTATAACCCTTACCTTTTCAATGAGATCACATGACGCTCACCTTCTGTCAAAAATTGATTCCAATTACCACAGAGCTATTCATTTTTTTTTAATTTTCTTATTTCATGTAAAAATGTTGGCTGGCAACCGCCTAACAATATATTATATGTCATTATGTGCATATTGAATTGTTACTAATTGTCGTGTATTATAATCTATTTTGGTCTATATCTTAAGAACCATTTAACATATTTTCACGAAATAAAGCTCAAACTCGAGTACCAGCACTTCTCTCATATAGGTCGCAAACCCGGATCCCTATGGCTGAAAAAAAGTACCTTATCCTGTACCATGTTTGTTACTACTTTATTCTTTTTTTCAAAATAACGCATATTTCACTGCATTTCCCTACACTGACACACCACTAGGTTGCTTGCATATGACACCCGAGGATCACATATGCGTATTTTTACGTAACACAAAGAGAAACTACCTAATTCTATCAAACTTATATATTTTTCTGAAATCGAAGTGTTATTTTGTCTTCTGCAGCGCTATATTTTGATGCACCCTGTATATATATTTTCGATGTCAGAACAAAATATGTTGTTTTCATATTCTACACATCAGGATATGTACGAAAAGCACAAATTAGCAGAATAAAAATAAAATAATGAAGTTAGAAACATATATTCTACATAAACGACTTTAACCCTTACCTTTTCAATGAGATCACATGACGCACACCTTCTGTCAAAAATTGATTCCAATTACCACGGAGCTATTCAATTTTGTTTTAATTTTCTTATTTCACGTAAAAATGTTGGCTGGCAACCGCCTAACAATATATTACATGTCATTATGTGCATATTGAATTGTTACTAATTGTCGTGTATTATAATCTGTTTTGGTCTATATCTTAAGAACCATTTAACATATTTTCACGAAATAAAGCTCAAACTCGAGTACCAGCACTTCTCTCATAGCGGTCGCAAACCCGGGTCCCTATGGCTGAAAAAAAGTACGTTATCCTGTACCATGTTTGTTACTACTTTATTCTTTTTTTCAAAATAACGCATATTTCACTGCATTTCCCTACACTGACACACCACTAGGTTGCTTGCATATGACACCCGAGGATCACATATGCGTATTTTTACGTAACACAAAGAGAAACTACCTAATTATATCAAACTTTTAAAATTTTCTGAAATCGAAGTTTTATCTTATCTTCTGCAACGGTTTATTTTGATGCACCCTGTATATATATTTTCAATGTTAGAACAAAAAAAATGTTTTCATATTCTACACATCAGGATAGGTACGAAAGGCACAAATTAGCAGAAAAATCATAAAATAATGAAGTTAGAAACATATATTCTACATGAACAACTATAACCCTTACCTTTTCAATGAGATCACATGACGCTCACCTTCTGTCAAAAATTGATTCCAATTACCACAGAGCTATTCATTTTTTTTTAATTTTCTTATTTCATGTAAAAATGTTGGCTGGCAACCGCCTAACAATATATTATATGTCATTATGTGCATATTGAATTGTTACTAATTGTCGTGTATTATAATCTATTTTGGTCTATATCTTAAGAACCATTTAACATATTTTCACGAAATAAAGCTCAAACTCGAGTACCAGCACTTCTCTCATATAGGTCGCAAACCCGGATCCCTATGGCTGAAAAAAAGTACCTTATCCTGTACCATGTTTGTTACTACTTTATTCTTTTTTTCAAAATAACGCATATTTCACTGCATTTCCCTACACTGACACACCACTAGGTTGCTTGCATATGACACCCGAGGATCACATATGCGTATTTTTACGTAACACAAAGAGGAACTACCTAATTCTATCAAACTTATATATTTTTCTGAAATCGAAGTGTTATTTTGTCTTCTGCAGCGCTATATTTTGATGCACCCTGTATATATATTTTCGATGTCAGAACAAAATATGTTGTTTTCATATTCTACACATCAGGATATGTACGAAAAGCACAAATTAGCAGAATAAAAATAAAATAATGAAGTTAGAAAC
This sequence comes from Thermobia domestica, assembly GCF_964235325.1. Taxonomy (NCBI): domain Eukaryota; kingdom Metazoa; phylum Arthropoda; class Insecta; order Zygentoma; family Lepismatidae; genus Thermobia; species Thermobia domestica. The sequence continues at coordinate 154,745 of NW_027655983.1, forward strand.
ATATATTCTACATAAACGACTTTAACCCTTACCTTTTCAATGAGATCACATGACGCACACCTTCTGTCAAAAATTGATTCCAATTACCACGGAGCTATTCAATTTTGTTTTAATTTTCTTATTTCACGTAAAAATGTTGGCTGGCAACCGCCTAACAATATATTACATGTCATTATGTGCATATTGAATTGTTACTAATTGTCGTGTATTATAATCTGTTTTGGTCTATATCTTAAGAACCATTTAACATATTTTCACGAAATAAAGCTCAAACTCGAGTACCAGCACTTCTCTCATAGCGGTCGCAAACCCGGGTCCCTATGGCTGAAAAAAAGTACGTTATCCTGTACCATGTTTGTTACTACTTTATTCTTTTTTTCAAAATAACGCATATTTCACTGCATTTCCCTACACTGACACACCACTAGGTTGCTTGCATATGACACCCGAGGATCACATATGCGTATTTTTACATAACACAAAGAGAAACTACCTAATTCTATCAAACTTATATATTTTTCTGAAATCGAAGTGTTATTTTGTCTTCTGCAGCGCTATATTTTGATGCACTCTGTATATATATTTTCGATGTCAGAACAAAATATGTTGTTTTCATATTCTACACATCAGGATAGGTACGAAAAGCACAAATTAGCAGAATAAAAATAAAATAATGAAGTTAGAAACATATATTCTACATGAACGACTTTAACCCTTACCTTTTCAATGAGATCACATGACGCACACCTTCTGTCAAAAATTGATTCCAATTACCACGGAGCTATTCAATTTTATTTTAATTTTCTTATTTCACGTAAAAATGTTGGCTGGCAACCGCCTAACAATATATTACATGTCATTATGTGCATATTGAATTGTTACTAATTGTCGTGTATTATAATCTGTTTTGGTCTATATCTTAAGAACCATTTAACATATTTTCACGAAATAAAGCTCAAACTCGAGTACCAGCACTTCTCTCATAGCGGTCGCAAACCCGGGTCCCTATGGCTGAAACAAAGTACCTTATTCTCTACCAAGTTTGTTACTACTTTATTCTTTTTTTCAAAATAACGCATATTTCAATGCATTTCCCTACACTGACACACCACTAGGTTGCTTGCATATGACACCCGAGGATCACATATGCGTATTTTTACGTAACACAAAGAGAAACTACCTAATTATATCAAACTTTTAAAATTTTCTGAAATCGAAGTTTTATCTTATCTTCTGCAACGGTTTATTTTGATGCACCCTGTATATATATTTTCAATGTTAGAACAAAAAAAAAATGTTTTCATATTCTACACATCAGGATAGGTACGAAAGGCACAAATTAGCAGAATAAAAATAAAATAATGAAGTTAGAAACATATATTCTACATGAACGACTTTAACCCTTACCTTTTCAATGAGATCACATGACGCACACCTTCTGTCAAAAATTGATTCCAATTACCACGGAGCTATTCAATTTTATTTTAATTTTTTTATTTCACGTAAAAATGTTGGCTGGCAACCGCCTAACAATATATTATATGTCATTATGTGCATATTGAATTGTTACTAATTTTCGTGTATTATAATCTGTTTTGGTCTATATCTTAAGAACCATTTAACATATTTCCACGAAATAAAGCTCAAACTCGAGCACCAGCACTTATCTCATACCGGTCGCAAACCCGGGTCCCTATGGCTGAAACAAAGTACCTTATTCTCTACCATGTTTGTTACTACTTTATTCTTTTTTTCAAAATAACGCATATTTCACTGCATTTCCCTACACTGACACACCACTAGGTTGCTTGCATATGACACCCGAGGATCACATATGCGTATTTTTACGTAACACAAAGAGAAACTACCTAATTATATCAAACTTTTAAAATTTTCTGAAATCGAAGTTTTATCTTATCTTCTGCAACGGTTTATTTTGATGCACCCTGTATATATATTTTCAATGTTAGAACAAAAAAAATGTTTTCATATTCTACACATCAGGATAGGTACGAAAGGCACAAATTAGCAGAAAAATCATAAAATAATGAAGTTAGAAACATATATTCTACATGAACAACTATAACCCTTACCTTTTCAATGAGATCACATGACGCTCACCTTCTGTCAAAAATTGATTCCAATTACCACAGAGCTATTCATTTTTTTTTAATTTTCTTATTTCATGTAAAAATGTTGGCTGGCAACCGCCTAACAATATATTATATGTCATTATGTGCATATTGAATTGTTACTAATTGTCGTGTATTATAATCTATTTTGGTCTATATCTTAAGAACCATTTAACATATTTTCACGAAATAAAGCTCAAACTCGAGTACCAGCACTTCTCTCATATAGGTCGCAAACCCGGATCCCTATGGCTGAAAAAAAGTACCTTATCCTGTACCATGTTTGTTACTACTTTATTCTTTTTTTCAAAATAACGCATATTTCACTGCATTTCCCTACACTGACACACCACTAGGTTGCTTGCATATGACACCCGAGGATCACATATGCGTATTTTTACGTAACACAAAGAGAAACTACCTAATTCTATCAAACTTATATATTTTTCTGAAATCGAAGTGTTATTTTGTCTTCTGCAGCGCTATATTTTGATGCACCCTGTATATATATTTTCGATGTCAGAACAAAATATGTTGTTTTCATATTCTACACATCAGGATATGTACGAAAAGCACAAATTAGCAGAATAAAAATAAAATAATGAAGTTAGAAACATATATTCTACATAAACGACTTTAACCCTTACCTTTTCAATGAGATTACATGACGCACACCTTCTGTCAAAAATTGATTCCAATTACCACGGAGCTATTCAATTTTGTTTTAATTTTCTTATTTCACGTAAAAATGTTGGCTGGCAACCGCCTAACAATATATTACATGTCATTATGTGCATATTGAATTGTTACTAATTGTCGTGTATTATAATCTGTTTTGGTCTATATCTTAAGAACCATTTAACATATTTTCACGAAATAAAGCTCAAACTCGAGTACCAGCACTTCTCTCATAGCGGTCGCAAACCCGGGTCCCTATGGCTGAAACAAAGTACCTTATTCTCTACCATGTTTGTTACTACTTTATTCTTTTTTTCAAAATAACGCATATTTCAATGCATTTCCCTACACTGACACACCACTAGGTTGCTTGCATATGACACCCGAGGATCACATATGCGTATTTTTACGTAACACAAAGAGAAACTACCTAATTATATCAAACTTTTAAAATTTTCTGAAATCGAAGTTTTATCTTATCTTCTGCAACGGTTTATTTTGATGCACCCTGTATATATATTTTCAATGTTAGAACAAAAAAAAAATGTTTTCATATTCTACACATCAGGATAGGTACGAAAGGCACAAATTAGCAGAATAAAAATAAAATAATGAAGTTAGAAACATATATTCTACATGAACGACTTTAACCCTTACCTTTTCAATGAGATCACATGACGCACACCTTCTGTCAAAAATTGATTCCAATTACCACGGAGCTATTCAATTTTATTTTAATTTTTTTATTTCACGTAAAAATGTTGGCTGGCAACCGCCTAACAATATATTATATGTCATTATGTGCATATTGAATTGTTACTAATTTTCGTGTATTATAATCTGTTTTGGTCTATATCTTAAGAACCATTTAACATATTTCCACGAAATAAAGCTCAAACTCGAGCACCAGCACTTATCTCATACCGGTCGCAAACCCGGGTCCCTATGGCTGAAACAAAGTACCTTATTCTCTACCATGTTTGTTACTACTTTATTCTTTTTTTCAAAATAACGCATATTTCACTGCATTTCCCTACACTGACACACCACTAGGTTGCTTGCATATGACACCCGAGGATCACATATGCGTATTTTTACGTAACACAAAGAGAAACTACCTAATTATATCAAACTTTTAAAATTTTCTGAAATCGAAGTTTTATCTTATCTTCTGCAACGGTTTATTTTGATGCACCCTGTATATATATTTTCAATGTTAGAACAAAAAAAATGTTTTCATATTCTACACATCAGGATAGGTACGAAAGGCACAAATTAGCAGAAAAATCATAAAATAATGAAGTTAGAAACATATATTCTACATGAACAACTATAACCCTTACCTTTTCAATGAGATCACATGACGCTCACCTTCTGTCAAAAATTGATTCCAATTACCACAGAGCTATTCATTTTTTTTTAATTTTCTTATTTCATGTAAAAATGTTGGCTGGCAACCGCCTAACAATATATTATATGTCATTATGTGCATATTGAATTGTTACTAATTGTCGTGTATTATAATCTATTTTGGTCTATATCTTAAGAACCATTTAACATATTTTCACGAAATAAAGCTCAAACTCGAGTACCAGCACTTCTCTCATATAGGTCGCAAACCCGGATCCCTATGGCTGAAAAAAAGTACCTTATCCTGTACCATGTTTGTTACTACTTTATTCTTTTTTTCAAAATAACGCATATTTCACTGCATTTCCCTACACTGACACACCACTAGGTTGCTTGCATATGACACCCGAGGATCACATATGCGTATTTTTACGTAACACAAAGAGAAACTACCTAATTCTATCAAACTTATATATTTTTCTGAAATCGAAGTGTTATTTTGTCTTCTGCAGCGCTATATTTTGATGCACCCTGTATATATATTTTCGATGTCAGAACAAAATATGTTGTTTTCATATTCTACACATCAGGATATGTACGAAAAGCACAAATTAGCAGAATAAAAATAAAATAATGAAGTTAGAAACATATATTCTACATAAACGACTTTAACCCTTACCTTTTCAATGAGATCACATGACGCACACCTTCTGTCAAAAATTGATTCCAATTACCACGGAGCTATTCAATTTTGTTTTAATTTTCTTATTTCACGTAAAAATGTTGGCTGGCAACCGCCTAACAATATATTACATGTCATTATGTGCATATTGAATTGTTACTAATTGTCGTGTATTATAATCTGTTTTGGTCTATATCTTAAGAACCATTTAACATATTTTCACGAAATAAAGCTCAAACTCGAGTACCAGCACTTCTCTCATAGCGGTCGCAAACCCGGGTCCCTATGGCTGAAAAAAAGTACGTTATCCTGTACCATGTTTGTTACTACTTTATTCTTTTTTTCAAAATAACGCATATTTCACTGCATTTCCCTACACTGACACACCACTAGGTTGCTTGCATATGACACCCGAGGATCACATATGCGTATTTTTACATAACACAAAGAGAAACTACCTAATTCTATCAAACTTATATATTTTTCTGAAATCGAAGTGTTATTTTGTCTTCTGCAGCGCTATATTTTGATGCACTCTGTATATATATTTTCGATGTCAGAACAAAATATGTTGTTTTCATATTCTACACATCAGGATAGGTACGAAAAGCACAAATTAGCAGAATAAAAATAAAATAATGAAGTTAGAAACATATATTCTACATGAACGACTTTAACCCTTACCTTTTCAATGAGATCACATGACGCACACCTTCTGTCAAAAATTGATTCCAATTACCACGGAGCTATTCAATTTTATTTTAATTTTCTTATTTCACGTAAAAATGTTGGCTGGCAACCGCCTAACAATATATTATATGTCATTATGTGCATATTGAATTGTTACTAATTTTCGTGTATTATAATCTGTTTTGGTCTATATCTTAAGAACCATTTAACATATTTCCACGAAATAAAGCTCAAACTCGAGCACCAGCACTTATCTCATAGCGGTCGCAAACCCGGGTCCCTATGGCTGAAACAAAGTACCTTATTCTCTACCATGTTTGTTACTACTTTATTCTTTTTTTCAAAATAACGCATATTTCAATGCATTTCCCTACACTGACACACCACTAGGTTGCTTGCATATGACACCCGAGGATCACATATGCGTATTTTTACGTAACACAAAGAGAAACTACCTAATTATATCAAACTTTTAAAATTTTCTGAAATCGAAGTTTTATCTTATCTTCTGCAACGGTTTATTTTGATGCACCCTGTATATATATTTTCAATGTTAGAACAAAAAGAAAATGTTTTCATATTCTACACATCAGGATAGGTACGAAAGGCACAAATTAGCAGAAAAATCATAAAATAATGAAGTTAGAAACATATATTCTACATGAACAACTATAACCCTTACCTTTTCAATGAGATCACATGACGCTCACCTTCTGTCAAAAATTGATTCCAATTACCACAGAGCTATTCATTTTTTTTTAATTTTCTTATTTCATGTAAAAATGTTGGCTGGCAACCGCCTAACAATATATTATATGTCATTATGTGCATATTGAATTGTTACTAATTGTCGTGTATTATAATCTATTTTGGTCTATATCTTAAGAACCATTTAACATATTTCCACGAAATAAAGCTCAAACTCGAGCACCAGCACCTATCTCATAGCGGTCGCAAACCCGGGTCCCTATGGCTGAAACAAAGTACCTTATTCTCTACCATGTTTGTTACTACTTTATTCTTTTTTTCAAAATAACGCATATTTCAATGCATTTCCCTACACTGACACACCACTAGGTTGCTTGCATATGACACCCGAGGATCACATATGCGTATTTTTACGTAACACAAAGAGAAACTACCTAATTATATCAAACTTTTAAAATTTTCTGAAATCGAAGTTTTATCTTATCTTCTGCAACGGTTTATTTTGATGCACCCTGTATATATATTTTCAATGTTAGAACAAAAAGAAAATGTTTTCATATTCTACACATCAGGATAGGTACGAAAGGCACAAATTAGCAGAAAAATCATAAAATAATGAAGTTAGAAACATATATTCTACATGAACAACTATAACCCTTACCTTTTCAATGAGATCACATGACGCTCACCTTCTGTCAAAAATTGATTCCAATTACCACAGAGCTATTCATTTTTTTTTAATTTTCTTATTTCATGTAAAAATGTTGGCTGGCAACCGCCTAACAATATATTATATGTCATTATGTGCATATTGAATTGTTACTAATTGTCGTGTATTATAATCTATTTTGGTCTATATCTTAAGAACCATTTAACATATTTCCACGAAATAAAGCTCAAACTCGAGCACCAGCACTTATCTCATAGCGGTCGCAAACCCGGATCCCTATGGCTGAAACAAAGTACCTTATTCTCTACCATGTTTGTTACTACTTTATTCTTTTTTTCAAAATAACGCATATTTCAATGCATTTCCCTACACTGACACACCACTAGGTTGCTTGCATATGACACCCGAGGATCACATATGCGTATTTTTACGTAACACAAAGAGAAACTACCTAATTATATCAAACTTTTAAAATTTTCTGAAATCGAAGTTTTATCTTATCTTCTGCAACGGTTTATTTTGATGCACCCTGTATATATATTTTCAATGTTAGAACAAAAAAAAAAAATGTTTTCATATTCTACACATCAGGATAGGTACGAAAGGCACAAATTAGCAGAAAAATCATAAAATAATGAAGTTAGAAACATATATTCTACATGAACAACTATAACCCTTACCTTTTCAATGAGATCACATGACGCTCACCTTCTGTCAAAAATTGATTCCAATTACCACAGAGCTATTCATTTTTTTTTAATTTTCTTATTTCATGTAAAAATGTTGGCTGGCAACCGCCTAACAATATATTATATGTCATTATGTGCATATTGAATTGTTACTAATTGTCGTGTATTATAATCTATTTTGGTCTATATCTTAAGAACCATTTAACATATTTTCACGAAATAAAGCTCAAACTCGAGTACCAGCACTTCTCTCATATAGGTCGCAAACCCGGATCCCTATGGCTGAAAAAAAGTACCTTATCCTGTACCATGTTTGTTACTACTTTATTCTTTTTTTCAAAATAACGCATATTTCACTGCATTTCCCTACACTGACACACCACTAGGTTGCTTGCATATGACACCCGAGGATCACATATGCGTATTTTTACGTAACACAAAGAGAAACTACCTAATTCTATCAAACTTATATATTTTTCTGAAATCGAAGTGTTATTTTGTCTTCTGCAGCGCTATATTTTGATGCACCCTGTATATATATTTTCGATGTCAGAACAAAATATGTTGTTTTCATATTCTACACATCAGGATATGTACGAAAAGCACAAATTAGCAGAATAAAAATAAAATAATGAAGTTAGAAACATATATTCTACATAAACGACTTTAACCCTTACCTTTTCAATGAGATCACATGACGCACACCTTCTGTCAAAAATTGATTCCAATTACCACGGAGCTATTCAATTTTGTTTTAATTTTCTTATTTCACGTAAAAATGTTGGCTGGCAACCGCCTAACAATATATTACATGTCATTATGTGCATATTGAATTGTTACTAATTGTCGTGTATTATAATCTGTTTTGGTCTATATCTTAAGAACCATTTAACATATTTTCACGAAATAAAGCTCAAACTCGAGTACCAGCACTTCTCTCATAGCGGTCGCAAACCCGGGTCCCTATGGCTGAAACAAAGTACCTTATTCTCTACCATGTTTGTTACTACTTTATTCTTTTTTTCAAAATAACGCATATTTCAATGCATTTCCCTACACTGACACACCACTAGGTTGCTTGCATATGACACCCGAGGATCACATATGCGTATTTTTACGTAACACAAAGAGAAACTACCTAATTATATCAAACTTTTAAAATTTTCTGAAATCGAAGTTTTATCTTATCTTCTGCAACGGTTTATTTTGATGCACCCTGTATATATATTTTCAATGTTAGAACAAAAAAAAATGTTTTCATATTCTACACATCAGGATAGGTACGAAAGGCACAAATTAGCAGAATAAAAATAAAATAATGAAGTTAGAAACATATATTCTACATGAACGACTTTAACCCTTACCTTTTCAATGAGATCACATGACGCACACCTTCTGTCAAAAATTGATTCCAATTACCACGGAGCTATTCAATTTTATTTTAATTTTCTTATTTCACGTAAAAATGTTGGCTGGCAACCGCCTAACAATATATTATATGTCATTATGTGCATATTGAATTGTTACTAATTTTCGTGTATTATAATCTGTTTTGGTCTATATCTTAAGAACCATTTAACATATTTCCACGAAATAAAGCTCAAACTCGAGCACCAGCACTTATCTCATACCGGTCGCAAACCCGGGTCCCTATGGCTGAAACAAAGTACCTTATTCTCTACCATGTTTGTTACTACTTTATTCTTTTTTTCAAAATAACGCATATTTCACTGCATTTCCCTACACTGACACACCACTAGGTTGCTTGCATATGACACCCGAGGATCACATATGCGTATTTTTACGTAACACAAAGAGAAACTACCTAATTATATCAAACTTTTAAAATTTTCTGAAATCGAAGTTTTATCTTATCTTCTGCAACGGTTTATTTTGATGCACCCTGTATATATATTTTCAATGTTAGAACAAAAAAAATGTTTTCATATTCTACACATCAGGATAGGTACGAAAGGCACAAATTAGCAGAAAAATCATAAAATAATGAAGTTAGAAACATATATTCTACATGAACAACTATAACCCTTACCTTTTCAATGAGATCACATGACGCTCACCTTCTGTCAAAAATTGATTCCAATTACCACAGAGCTATTCATTTTTTTTTAATTTTCTTATTTCATGTAAAAATGTTGGCTGGCAACCGCCTAACAATATATTATATGTCATTATGTGCATATTGAATTGTTACTAATTGTCGTGTATTATAATCTATTTTGGTCTATATCTTAAGAACCATTTAACATATTTTCACGAAATAAAGCTCAAACTCGAGTACCAGCACTTCTCTCATATAGGTCGCAAACCCGGATCCCTATGGCTGAAAAAAAGTACCTTATCCTGTACCATGTTTGTTACTACTTTATTCTTTTTTTCAAAATAACGCATATTTCACTGCATTTCCCTACACTGACACACCACTAGGTTGCTTGCATATGACACCCGAGGATCACATATGCGTATTTTTACGTAACACAAAGAGAAACTACCTAATTCTATCAAACTTATATATTTTTCTGAAATCGAAGTGTTATTTTGTCTTCTGCAGCGCTATATTTTGATGCACCCTGTATATATATTTTCGATGTCAGAACAAAATATGTTGTTTTCATATTCTACACATCAGGATATGTACGAAAAGCACAAATTAGCAGAATAAAAATAAAATAATGAAGTTAGAAACATATATTCTACATAAACGACTTTAACCCTTACCTTTTCAATGAGATCACATGACGCACACCTTCTGTCAAAAATTGATTCCAATTACCACGGAGCTATTCAATTTTGTTTTAATTTTCTTATTTCACGTAAAAATGTTGGCTGGCAACCGCCTAACAATATATTACATGTCATTATGTGCATATTGAATTGTTACTAATTGTCGTGTATTATAATCTGTTTTGGTCTATATCTTAAGAACCATTTAACATATTTCCACGAAATAAAGCTCAAACTCGAGCACCAGCACTTATCTCATAGCGGTCGCAAACCCGGGTCCCTATGGCTGAAACAAAGTACCTTATTCTCTACCATGTTTGTTACTACTTTATTCTTTTTTTCAAAATAACGCATATTTCAATGCATTTCCCTACACTGACACACCACTAGGTTGCTTGCATATGACACCCGAGGATCACATATGCGTATTTTTACGTAACACAAAGAGAAACTACCTAATTATATCAAACTTTTAAAATTTTCTGAAATCGAAGTTTTATCTTATCTTCTGCAACGGTTTATTTTGATGCACCCTGTATATATATTTTCAATGTTAGAACAAAAAGAAAATGTTTTCATATTCTACACATCAGGATAGGTACGAAAGGCACAAATTAGCAGAAAAATCATAAAATAATGAAGTTAGAAACATATATTCTACATGAACAACTATAACCCTTACCTTTTCAATGAGATCACATGACGCTCACCTTCTGTCAAAAATTGATTCCAATTACCACAGAGCTATTCATTTTTTTTTAATTTTCTTATTTCATGTAAAAATGTTGGCTGGCAACCGCCTAACAATATATTATATGTCATTATGTGCATATTGAATTGTTACTAATTGTCGTGTATTATAATCTATTTTGGTCTATATCTTAAGAACCATTTAACATATTTCCACGAAATAAAGCTCAAACTCGAGCACCAGCACTTATCTCATAGCGGTCGCAAACCCGGATCCCTATGGCTGAAACAAAGTACCTTATTCTCTACCATGTTTGTTACTACTTTATTCTTTTTTTCAAAATAACGCATATTTCAATGCATTTCCCTACACTGACACACCACTAGGTTGCTTGCATATGACACCCGAGGATCACATATGCGTATTTTTACGTAACACAAAGAGAAACTACCTAATTATATCAAACTTTTAAAATTTTCTGAAATCGAAGTTTTATCTTATCTTCTGCAACGGTTTATTTTGATGCACCCTGTATATATATATTTTCAATGTTAGAACAAAAAAAAAATGTTTTCATATTCTACACATCAGGATAGGTACGAAAGGCACAAATTAGCAGAAAAATCATAAAATAATGAAGTTAGAAACATATATTCTACATGAACAACTATAACCCTTACCTTTTCAATGAGATCACATGACGCTCACCTTCTGTCAAAAATTGATTCCAATTACCACAGAGCTATTCATTTTTTTTTAATTTTCTTATTTCATGTAAAAATGTTGGCTGGCAACCGCCTAACAATATATTATATGTCATTATGTGCATATTGAATTGTTACTAATTGTCGTGTATTATAATCTATTTTGGTCTATATCTTAAGAACCATTTAACATATTTTCACGAAATAAAGCTCAAACTCGAGTACCAGCACTTCTCTCATATAGGTCGCAAACCCGGATCCCTATGGCTGAAAAAAAGTACCTTATCCTGTACCATGTTTGTTACTACTTTATTCTTTTTTTCAAAATAACGCATATTTCACTGCATTTCCCTACACTGACACACCACTAGGTTGCTTGCATATGACACCCGAGGATCACATATGCGTATTTTTACGTAACACAAAGAGAAACTACCTAATTCTATCAAACTTATATATTTTTCTGAAATCGAAGTGTTATTTTGTCTTCTGCAGCGCTATATTTTGATGCACCCTGTATATATATTTTCGATGTCAGAACAAAATATGTTGTTTTCATATTCTACACATCAGGATATGTACGAAAAGCACAAATTAGCAGAATAAAAATAAAATAATGAAGTTAGAAACATATATTCTACATAAACGACTTTAACCCTTACCTTTTCAATGAGATCACATGACGCACACCTTCTGTCAAAAATTGATTCCAATTACCACGGAGCTATTCAATTTTGTTTTAATTTTCTTATTTCACGTAAAAATGTTGGCTGGCAACCGCCTAACAATATATTACATGTCATTATGTGCATATTGAATTGTTACTAATTGTCGTGTATTATAATCTGTTTTGGTCTATATCTTAAGAACCATTTAACATATTTTCACGAAATAAAGCTCAAACTCGAGTACCAGCACTTCTCTCATAGCGGTCGCAAACCCGGGTCCCTATGGCTGAAAAAAAGTACGTTATCCTGTACCATGTTTGTTACTACTTTATTCTTTTTTTCAAAATAACGCATATTTCACTGCATTTCCCTACACTGACACACCACTAGGTTGCTTGCATATGACACCCGAGGATCACATATGCGTATTTTTACATAACACAAAGAGAAACTACCTAATTCTATCAAACTTATATATTTTTCTGAAATCGAAGTGTTATTTTGTCTTCTGCAGCGCTATATTTTGATGCACTCTGTATATATATTTTCGATGTCAGAACAAAATATGTTGTTTTCATATTCTACACATCAGGATAGGTACGAAAAGCACAAATTAGCAGAATAAAAATAAAATAATGAAGTTAGAAACATATATTCTACATGAACGACTTTAACCCTTACCTTTTCAATGAGATCACATGACGCACACCTTCTGTCAAAAATTGATTCCAATTACCACGGAGCTATTCAATTTTATTTTAATTTTCTTATTTCACGTAAAAATGTTGGCTGGCAACCGCCTAACAATATATTATATGTCATTATGTGCATATTGAATTGTTACTAATTTTCGTGTATTATAATCTGTTTTGGTCTATATCTTAAGAACCATTTAACATATTTCCACGAAATAAAGCTCAAACTCGAGCACCAGCACTTATCTCATAGCGGTCGCAAACCCGGGTCCCTATGGCTGAAACAAAGTACCTTATTCTCTACCATGTTTGTTACTACTTTATTCTTTTTTTCAAAATAACGCATATTTCAATGCATTTCCCTACACTGACACACCACTAGGTTGCTTGCATATGACACCCGAGGATCACATATGCGTATTTTTACGTAACACAAAGAGAAACTACCTAATTATATCAAACTATTAAAATTTTCTGAAATCGAAGTTTTATCTTATCTTCTGCAACGGTTTATTTTGATGCACCCTGTATATATATTTTCAATGTTAGAACAAAAAGAAAATGTTTTCATATTCTACACATCAGGATAGGTACGAAAGGCACAAATTAGCAGAAAAATCATAAAATAATGAAGTTAGAAACATATATTCTACATGAACAACTATAACCCTTACCTTTTCAATGAGATCACATGACGCTCACCTTCTGTCAAAAATTGATTCCAATTACCACAGAGCTATTCATTTTTTTTTAATTTTCTTATTTCATGTAAAAATGTTGGCTGGCAACCGCCTAACAATATATTATATGTCATTATGTGCATATTGAATTGTTACTAATTGTCGTGTATTATAATCTATTTTGGTCTATATCTTAAGAACCATTTAACATATTTCCACGAAATAAAGCTCAAACTCGAGCACCAGCACTTATCTCATAGCGGTCGCAAACCCGGATCCCTATGGCTGAAACAAAGTACCTTATTCTCTACCATGTTTGTTACTACTTTATTCTTTTTTTCAAAATAACGCATATTTCAATGCATTTCCCTACACTGACACACCACTAGGTTGCTTGCATATGACACCCGAGGATCACATATGCGTATTTTTACGTAACACAAAGAGAAACTACCTAATTATATCAAACTTTTAAAATTTTCTGAAATCGAAGTTTTATCTTATCTTCTGCAACGGTTTATTTTGATGCACCCTGTATATATATATTTTCAATGTTAGAACAAAAAAAAAATGTTTTCATATTCTACACATCAGGATAGGTACGAAAGGCACAAATTAGCAGAAAAATCATAAAATAATGAAGTTAGAAACATATATTCTACATGAACAACTATAACCCTTACCTTTTCAATGAGATCACATGACGCTCACCTTCTGTCAAAAATTGATTCCAATTACCACAGAGCTATTCATTTTTTTTTAATTTTCTTATTTCATGTAAAAATGTTGGCTGGCAACCGCCTAACAATATATTATATGTCATTATGTGCATATTGAATTGTTACTAATTGTCGTGTATTATAATCTATTTTGGTCTATATCTTAAGAACCATTTAACATATTTTCACGAAATAAAGCTCAAACTCGAGTACCAGCACTTCTCTCATATAGGTCGCAAACCCGGATCCCTATGGCTGAAAAAAAGTACCTTATTCTCTACCATGTTTGTTACTACTTTATTCTTTTTTTCAAAATAACGCATATTTCACTGCATTTCCCTACACTGACACACCACTAGGTTGCTTGCATATGACACCCGAGGATCACATATGCGTATTTTTACGTAACACAAAGAGAAACTACCTAATTCTATCAAACTTATATATTTTTCTGAAATCGAAGTGTTATTTTGTCTTCTGCAGCGCTATATTTTGATGCACCCTGTATATATATTTTCGATGTCAGAACAAAATATGTTGTTTTCATATTCTACACATCAGGATATGTACGAAAAGCACAAATTAGCAGAATAAAAATAAAATAATGAAGTTAGAAACATATATTCTACATAAACGACTTTAACCCTTACCTTTTCAATGAGATCACATGACGCACACCTTCTGTCAAAAATTGATTCCAATTACCACGGAGCTATTCAATTTTGTTTTAATTTTCTTATTTCACGTAAAAATGTTGGCTGGCAACCGCCTAACAATATATTACATGTCATTATGTGCATATTGAATTGTTACTAATTGTCGTGTATTATAATCTGTTTTGGTCTATATCTTAAGAACCATTTAACATATTTTCACGAAATAAAGCTCAAACTCGAGTACCAGCACTTCTCTCATAGCGGTCGCAAACCCGGGTCCCTATGGCTGAAACAAAGTACCTTATTCTCTACCATGTTTGTTACTACTTTATTCTTTTTTTCAAAATAACGCATATTTCAATGCATTTCCCTACACTGACACACCACTAGGTTGCTTGCATATGACACCCGAGGATCACATATGCGTATTTTTACGTAACACAAAGAGAAACTACCTAATTATATCAAACTTTTAAAATTTTCTGAAATCGAAGTTTTATCTTATCTTCTGCAACGGTTTATTTTGATGCACCCTGTATATATATTTTCAATGTTAGAACAAAAAAAAATGTTTTCATATTCTACACATCAGGATAGGTACGAAAGGCACAAATTAGCAGAATAAAAATAAAATAATGAAGTTAGAAACATATATTCTACATGAACGACTTTAACCCTTACCTTTTCAATGAGATCACATGACGCACACCTTCTGTCAAAAATTGATTCCAATTACCACGGAGCTATTCAATTTTATTTTAATTTTCTTATTTCACGTAAAAATGTTGGCTGGCAACCGCCTAACAATATATTATATGTCATTATGTGCATATTGAATTGTTACTAATTTTCGTGTATTATAATCTGTTTTGGTCTATATCTTAAGAACCATTTAACATATTTCCACGAAATAAAGCTCAAACTCGAGCACCAGCACTTATCTCATACCGGTCGCAAACCCGGGTCCCTATGGCTGAAACAAAGTACCTTATTCTCTACCATGTTTGTTACTACTTTATTCTTTTTTTCAAAATAACGCATATTTCACTGCATTTCCCTACACTGACACACCACTAGGTTGCTTGCATATGACACCCGAGGATCACATATGCGTATTTTTACGTAACACAAAGAGAAACTACCTAATTATATCAAACTTTTAAAATTTTCTGAAATCGAAGTTTTATCTTATCTTCTGCAACGGTTTATTTTGATGCACCCTGTATATATATTTTCAATGTTAGAACAAAAAAAATGTTTTCATATTCTACACATCAGGATAGGTACGAAAGGCACAAATTAGCAGAAAAATCATAAAATAATGAAGTTAGAAACATATATTCTACATGAACAACTATAACCCTTACCTTTTCAATGAGATCACATGACGCTCACCTTCTGTCAAAAATTGATTCCAATTACCACAGAGCTATTCATTTTTTTTTAATTTTCTTATTTCATGTAAAAATGTTGGCTGGCAACCGCCTAACAATATATTATATGTCATTATGTGCATATTGAATTGTTACTAATTGTCGTGTATTATAATCTATTTTGGTCTATATCTTAAGAACCATTTAACATATTTTCACGAAATAAAGCTCAAACTCGAGTACCAGCACTTCTCTCGTATAGGTCGCAAACCCGGATCCCTATGGCTGAAAAAAAGTACCTTATCCTGTACCATGTTTGTTACTACTTTATTCTTTTTTTCAAAATAACGCATATTTCACTGCATTTCCCTACACTGACACACCACTAGGTTGCTTGCATATGACACCCGAGGATCACATATGCGTATTTTTACGTAACACAAAGAGAAACTACCTAATTCTATCAAACTTATATATTTTTCTGAAATCGAAGTGTTATTTTGTCTTCTGCAGCGCTATATTTTGATGCACCCTGTATATATATTTTCGATGTCAGAACAAAATATGTTGTTTTCATATTCTACACATCAGGATATGTACGAAAAGCACAAATTAGCAGAATAAAAATAAAATAATGAAGTTAGAAACATATATTCTACATAAACGACTTTAACCCTTACCTTTTCAATGAGATCACATGACGCACACCTTCTGTCAAAAATTGATTCCAATTACCACGGAGCTATTCAATTTTGTTTTAATTTTCTTATTTCACGTAAAAATGTTGGCTGGCAACCGCCTAACAATATATTACATGTCATTATGTGCATATTGAATTGTTACTAATTGTCGTGTATTATAATCTGTTTTGGTCTATATCTTAAGAACCATTTAACATATTTTCACGAAATAAAGCTCAAACTCGAGTACCAGCACTTCTCTCATAGCGGTCGCAAACCCGGGTCCCTATGGCTGAAACAAAGTACCTTATTCTCTACCATGTTTGTTACTACTTTATTCTTTTTTTCAAAATAACGCATATTTCAATGCATTTCCCTACACTGACACACCACTAGGTTGCTTGCATATGACACCCGAGGATCACATATGCGTATTTTTACGTAACACAAAGAGAAACTACCTAATTATATCAAACTTTTAAAATTTTCTGAAATCGAAGTTTTATCTTATCTTCTGCAACGGTTTATTTTGATGCACCCTGTATATATATTTTCAATGTTAGAACAAAAAAAAATGTTTTCATATTCTACACATCAGGATAGGTACGAAAGGCACAAATTAGCAGAATAAAAATAAAATAATGAAGTTAGAAACATATATTCTACATGAACGACTTTAACCCTTACCTTTTCAATGAGATCACATGACGCACACCTTCTGTCAAAAATTGATTCCAATTACCACGGAGCTATTCAATTTTATTTTAATTTTCTTATTTCACGTAAAAATGTTGGCTGGCAACCGCCTAACAATATATTATATGTCATTATGTGCATATTGAATTGTTACTAATTTTCGTGTATTATAATCTGTTTTGGTCTATATCTTAAGAACCATTTAACATATTTCCACGAAATAAAGCTCAAACTCGAGCACCAGCACTTATCTCATACCGGTCGCAAACCCGGGTCCCTATGGCTGAAACAAAGTACCTTATTCTCTACCATGTTTGTTACTACTTTATTCTTTTTTTCAAAATAACGCATATTTCACTGCATTTCCCTACACTGACACACCACTAGGTTGCTTGCATATGACACCCGAGGATCACATATGCGTATTTTTACGTAACACAAAGAGAAACTACCTAATTATATCAAACTTTTAAAATTTTCTGAAATCGAAGTTTTATCTTATCTTCTGCAACGGTTTATTTTGATGCACCCTGTATATATATTTTCAATGTTAGAACAAAAAAAATGTTTTCATATTCTACACATCAGGATAGGTACGAAAGGCACAAATTAGCAGAAAAATCATAAAATAATGAAGTTAGAAACATATATTCTACATGAACAACTATAACCCTTACCTTTTCAATGAGATCACATGACGCTCACCTTCTGTCAAAAATTGATTCCAATTACCACAGAGCTATTCATTTTTTTTTAATTTTCTTATTTCATGTAAAAATGTTGGCTGGCAACCGCCTAACAATATATTATATGTCATTATGTGCATATTGAATTGTTACTAATTGTCGTGTATTATAATCTATTTTGGTCTATATCTTAAGAACCATTTAACATATTTTCACGAAATAAAGCTCAAACTCGAGTACCAGCACTTCTCTCGTATAGGTCGCAAACCCGGATCCCTATGGCTGAAAAAAAGTACCTTATCCTGTACCATGTTTGTTACTACTTTATTCTTTTTTTCAAAATAACGCATATTTCACTGCATTTCCCTACACTGACACACCACTAGGTTGCTTGCATATGACACCCGAGGATCACATATGCGTATTTTTACGTAACACAAAGAGAAACTACCTAATTCTATCAAACTTATATATTTTTCTGAAATCGAAGTGTTATTTTGTCTTCTGCAGCGCTATATTTTGATGCACCCTGTATATATATTTTCGATGTCAGAACAAAATATGTTGTTTTCATATTCTACACATCAGGATATGTACGAAAAGCACAAATTAGCAGAATAAAAATAAAATAATGAAGTTAGAAACATATATTCTACATAAACGACTTTAACCCTTACCTTTTCAATGAGATCACATGACGCACACCTTCTGTCAAAAATTGATTCCAATTACCACGGAGCTATTCAATTTTGTTTTAATTTTCTTATTTCACGTAAAAATGTTGGCTGGCAACCGCCTAACAATATATTACATGTCATTATGTGCATATTGAATTGTTACTAATTGTCGTGTATTATAATCTGTTTTGGTCTATATCTTAAGAACCATTTAACATATTTTCACGAAATAAAGCTCAAACTCGAGTACCAGCACTTCTCTCATAGCGGTCGCAAACCCGGGTCCCTATGGCTGAAAAAAAGTACGTTATCCTGTACCATGTTTGTTACTACTTTATTCTTTTTTTCAAAATAACGCATATTTCACTGCATTTCCCTACACTGACACACCACTAGGTTGCTTGCATATGACACCCGAGGATCACATATGCGTATTTTTACATAACACAAAGAGAAACTACCTAATTCTATCAAACTTATATATTTTTCTGAAATCGAAGTGTTATTTTGTCTTCTGCAGCGCTATATTTTGATGCACTCTGTATATATATTTTCGATGTCAGAACAAAATATGTTGTTTTCATATTCTACACATCAGGATAGGTACGAAAAGCACAAATTAGCAGAATAAAAATAAAATAATGAAGTTAGAAACATATATTCTACATGAACGACTTTAACCCTTACCTTTTCAATGAGATCACATGACGCACACCTTCTGTCAAAAATTGATTCCAATTACCACGGAGCTATTCAATTTTATTTTAATTTTCTTATTTCACGTAAAAATGTTGGCTGGCAACCGCCTAACAATATATTATATGTCATTATGTGCATATTGAATTGTTACTAATTTTCGTGTATTATAATCTGTTTTGGTCTATATCTTAAGAACCATTTAACATATTTCCACGAAATAAAGCTCAAACTCGAGCACCAGCACTTATCTCATAGCGGTCGCAAACCCGGGTCCCTATGGCTGAAACAAAGTACCTTATTCTCTACCATGTTTGTTACTACTTTATTCTTTTTTTCAAAATAACGCATATTTCAATGCATTTCCCTACACTGACACACCACTAGGTTGCTTGCATATGACACCCGAGGATCACATATGCGTATTTTTACGTAACACAAAGAGAAACTACCTAATTATATCAAACTTTTAAAATTTTCTGAAATCGAAGTTTTATCTTATCTTCTGCAACGGTTTATTTTGATGCACCCTGTATATATATTTTCAATGTTAGAACAAAAAGAAAATGTTTTCATATTCTACACATCAGGATAGGTACGAAAGGCACAAATTAGCAGAAAAATCATAAAATAATGAAGTTAGAAACATATATTCTACATGAACAACTATAACCCTTACCTTTTCAATGAGATCACATGACGCTCACCTTCTGTCAAAAATTGATTCCAATTACCACAGAGCTATTCATTTTTTTTTAATTTTCTTATTTCATGTAAAAATGTTGGCTGGCAACCGCCTAACAATATATTATATGTCATTATGTGCATATTGAATTGTTACTAATTGTCGTGTATTATAATCTATTTTGGTCTATATCTTAAGAACCATTTAACATATTTCCACGAAATAAAGCTCAAACTCGAGCACCAGCACTTATCTCATAGCGGTCGCAAACCCGGATCCCTATGGCTGAAACAAAGTACCTTATTCTCTACCATGTTTGTTACTACTTTATTCTTTTTTTCAAAATAACGCATATTTCAATGCATTTCCCTACACTGACACACCACTAGGTTGCTTGCATATGACACCCGAGGATCACATATGCGTATTTTTACGTAACACAAAGAGAAACTACCTAATTATATCAAACTTTTAAAATTTTCTGAAATCGAAGTTTTATCTTATCTTCTGCAACGGTTTATTTTGATGCACCCTGTATATATATATTTTCAATGTTAGAACAAAAAAAAAATGTTTTCATATTCTACACATCAGGATAGGTACGAAAGGCACAAATTAGCAGAAAAATCATAAAATAATGAAGTTAGAAACATATATTCTACATGAACAACTATAACCCTTACCTTTTCAATGAGATCACATGACGCTCACCTTCTGTCAAAAATTGATTCCAATTACCACAGAGCTATTCATTTTTTTTTAATTTTCTTATTTCATGTAAAAATGTTGGCTGGCAACCGCCTAACAATATATTATATGTCATTATGTGCATATTGAATTGTTACTAATTGTCGTGTATTATAATCTATTTTGGTCTATATCTTAAGAACCATTTAACATATTTTCACGAAATAAAGCTCAAACTCGAGTACCAGCACTTCTCTCATATAGGTCGCAAACCCGGATCCCTATGGCTGAAAAAAAGTACCTTATCCTGTACCATGTTTGTTACTACTTTATTCTTTTTTTCAAAATAACGCATATTTCACTGCATTTCCCTACACTGACACACCACTAGGTTGCTTGCATATGACACCCGAGGATCACATATGCGTATTTTTACGTAACACAAAGAGAAACTACCTAATTCTATCAAACTTATATATTTTTCTGAAATCGAAGTGTTATTTTGTCTTCTGCAGCGCTATATTTTGATGCACCCTGTATATATATTTTCGATGTCAGAACAAAATATGTTGTTTTCATATTCTACACATCAGGATATGTACGAAAAGCACAAATTAGCAGAATAAAAATAAAATAATGAAGTTAGAAACATATATTCTACATAAACGACTTTAACCCTTACCTTTTCAATGAGATCACATGACGCACACCTTCTGTCAAAAATTGATTCCAATTACCACGGAGCTATTCAATTTTGTTTTAATTTTCTTATTTCACGTAAAAATGTTGGCTGGCAACCGCCTAACAATATATTACATGTCATTATGTGCATATTGAATTGTTACTAATTGTCGTGTATTATAATCTGTTTTGGTCTATATCTTAAGAACCATTTAACATATTTTCACGAAATAAAGCTCAAACTCGAGTACCAGCACTTCTCTCATAGCGGTCGCAAACCCGGGTCCCTATGGCTGAAAAAAAGTACGTTATCCTGTACCATGTTTGTTACTACTTTATTCTTTTTTTCAAAATAACGCATATTTCACTGCATTTCCCTACACTGACACACCACTAGGTTGCTTGCATATGACACCCGAGGATCACATATGCGTATTTTTACATAACACAAAGAGAAACTACCTAATTCTATCAAACTTATATATTTTTCTGAAATCGAAGTGTTATTTTGTCTTCTGCAGCGCTATATTTTGATGCACTCTGTATATATATTTTCGATGTCAGAACAAAATATGTTGTTTTCATATTCTACACATCAGGATAGGTACGAAAAGCACAAATTAGCAGAATAAAAATAAAATAATGAAGTTAGAAACATATATTCTACATGAACGACTTTAACCCTTACCTTTTCAATGAGATCACATGACGCACACCTTCTGTCAAAAATTGATTCCAATTACCACGGAGCTATTCAATTTTATTTTAATTTTCTTATTTCACGTAAAAATGTTGGCTGGCAACCGCCTAACAATATATTATATGTCATTATGTGCATATTGAATTGTTACTAATTTTCGTGTATTATAATCTGTTTTGGTCTATATCTTAAGAACCATTTAACATATTTCCACGAAATAAAGCTCAAACTCGAGCACCAGCACTTATCTCATAGCGGTCGCAAACCCGGGTCCCTATGGCTGAAACAAAGTACCTTATTCTCTACCATGTTTGTTACTACTTTATTCTTTTTTTCAAAATAACGCATATTTCAATGCATTTCCCTACACTGACACACCACTAGGTTGCTTGCATATGACACCCGAGGATCACATATGCGTATTTTTACGTAACACAAAGAGAAACTACCTAATTATATCAAACTTTTAAAATTTTCTGAAATCGAAGTTTTATCTTATCTTCTGCAACGGTTTATTTTGATGCACCCTGTATATATATTTTCAATGTTAGAACAAAAAGAAAATGTTTTCATATTCTACACATCAGGATAGGTACGAAAGGCACAAATTAGCAGAAAAATCATAAAATAATGAAGTTAGAAACATATATTCTACATGAACAACTATAACCCTTACCTTTTCAATGAGATCACATGACGCTCACCTTCTGTCAAAAATTGATTCCAATTACCACAGAGCTATTCATTTTTTTTTAATTTTCTTATTTCATGTAAAAATGTTGGCTGGCAACCGCCTAACAATATATTATATGTCATTATGTGCATATTGAATTGTTACTAATTGTCGTGTATTATAATCTATTTTGGTCTATATCTTAAGAACCATTTAACATATTTCCACGAAATAAAGCTCAAACTCGAGCACCAGCACTTATCTCATAGCGGTCGCAAACCCGGATCCCTATGGCTGAAACAAAGTACCTTATTCTCTACCATGTTTGTTACTACTTTATTCTTTTTTTCAAAATAACGCATATTTCAATGCATTTCCCTACACTGACACACCACTAGGTTGCTTGCATATGACACCCGAGGATCACATATGCGTATTTTTACGTAACACAAAGAGAAACTACCTAATTATATCAAACTTTTAAAATTTTCTGAAATCGAAGTTTTATCTTATCTTCTGCAACGGTTTATTTTGATGCACCCTGTATATATATATTTTCAATGTTAGAACAAAAAAAAAATGTTTTCATATTCTACACATCAGGATAGGTACGAAAGGCACAAATTAGCAGAAAAATCATAAAATAATGAAGTTAGAAACATATATTCTACATGAACAACTATAACCCTTACCTTTTCAATGAGATCACATGACGCTCACCTTCTGTCAAAAATTGATTCCAATTACCACAGAGCTATTCATTTTTTTTTAATTTTCTTATTTCATGTAAAAATGTTGGCTGGCAACCGCCTAACAATATATTATATGTCATTATGTGCATATTGAATTGTTACTAATTGTCGTGTATTATAATCTATTTTGGTCTATATCTTAAGAACCATTTAACATATTTTCACGAAATAAAGCTCAAACTCGAGTACCAGCACTTCTCTCATATAGGTCGCAAACCCGGATCCCTATGGCTGAAAAAAAGTACCTTATCCTGTACCATGTTTGTTACTACTTTATTCTTTTTTTCAAAATAACGCATATTTCACTGCATTTCCCTACACTGACACACCACTAGGTTGCTTGCATATGACACCCGAGGATCACATATGCGTATTTTTACGTAACACAAAGAGAAACTACCTAATTCTATCAAACTTATATATTTTTCTGAAATCGAAGTGTTATTTTGTCTTCTGCAGCGCTATATTTTGATGCACCCTGTATATATATTTTCGATGTCAGAACAAAATATGTTGTTTTCATATTCTACACATCAGGATATGTACGAAAAGCACAAATTAGCAGAATAAAAATAAAATAATGAAGTTAGAAACATATATTCTACATAAACGACTTTAACCCTTACCTTTTCAATGAGATCACATGACGCACACCTTCTGTCAAAAATTGATTCCAATTACCACGGAGCTATTCAATTTTGTTTTAATTTTCTTATTTCACGTAAAAATGTTGGCTGGCAACCGCCTAACAATATATTACATGTCATTATGTGCATATTGAATTGTTACTAATTGTCGTGTATTATAATCTGTTTTGGTCTATATCTTAAGAACCATTTAACATATTTTCACGAAATAAAGCTCAAACTCGAGTACCAGCACTTCTCTCATAGCGGTCGCAAACCCGGGTCCCTATGGCTGAAACAAAGTACCTTATTCTCTACCATGTTTGTTACTACTTTATTCTTTTTTTCAAAATAACGCATATTTCAATGCATTTCCCTACACTGACACACCACTAGGTTGCTTGCATATGACACCCGAGGATCACATATGCGTATTTTTACGTAACACAAAGAGAAACTACCTAATTATATCAAACTTTTAAAATTTTCTGAAATCGAAGTTTTATCTTATCTTCTGCAACGGTTTATTTTGATGCACCCTGTATATATATTTTCAATGTTAGAACAAAAAAAAATGTTTTCATATTCTACACATCAGGATAGGTACGAAAGGCACAAATTAGCAGAATAAAAATAAAATAATGAAGTTAGAAACATATATTCTACATGAACGACTTTAACCCTTACCTTTTCAATGAGATCACATGACGCACACCTTCTGTCAAAAATTGATTCCAATTACCACGGAGCTATTCAATTTTATTTTAATTTTCTTATTTCACGTAAAAATGTTGGCTGGCAACCGCCTAACAATATATTATATGTCATTATGTGCATATTGAATTGTTACTAATTTTCGTGTATTATAATCTGTTTTGGTCTATATCTTAAGAACCATTTAACATATTTCCACGAAATAAAGCTCAAACTCGAGCACCAGCACTTATCTCATACCGGTCGCAAACCCGGGTCCCTATGGCTGAAACAAAGTACCTTATTCTCTACCATGTTTGTTACTACTTTATTCTTTTTTTCAAAATAACGCATATTTCACTGCATTTCCCTACACTGACACACCACTAGGTTGCTTGCATATGACACCCGAGGATCACATATGCGTATTTTTACGTAACACAAAGAGAAACTACCTAATTATATCAAACTTTTAAAATTTTCTGAAATCGAAGTTTTATCTTATCTTCTGCAACGGTTTATTTTGATGCACCCTGTATATATATTTTCAATGTTAGAACAAAAAAAATGTTTTCATATTCTACACATCAGGATAGGTACGAAAGGCACAAATTAGCAGAAAAATCATAAAATAATGAAGTTAGAAACATATATTCTACATGAACAACTATAACCCTTACCTTTTCAATGAGATCACATGACGCTCACCTTCTGTCAAAAATTGATTCCAATTACCACAGAGCTATTCATTTTTTTTTAATTTTCTTATTTCATGTAAAAATGTTGGCTGGCAACCGCCTAACAATATATTATATGTCATTATGTGCATATTGAATTGTTACTAATTGTCGTGTATTATAATCTATTTTGGTCTATATCTTAAGAACCATTTAACATATTTTCACGAAATAAAGCTCAAACTCGAGTACCAGCACTTCTCTCATATAGGTCGCAAACCCGTGTCCCTATGGCTGAAAAAAAGTACCTTATCCTGTACCATGTTTGTTACTACTTTATTCTTTTTTTCAAAATAACGCATATTTCACTGCATTTCCCTACACTGACACACCATTAGGTTGCTTGCATATGACACCCGAGGATCACATATGCGTATTTTTACGTAACACAAAGAGAAACTACCTAATTCTATCAAACTTATATATTATTCTGAAATCGAAGTGTTATTTTGTCTTCTGCAGCGCTATATTTTGATGCACCCTGTATATATATTTTCGATGTCAGAACAAAATATGTTGTTTTCATATTCTACACATCAGGATAGGTACGAAAGGCACAAATTAGCAGAAAAATCATAAAATAATGAAGTTAGAAACATATATTCTACATGAACAACTATAACCCTTACCTTTTCAATGAGATCACATGACGCTCACCTTCTGTCAAAAATTGATTCCAATTACCACAGAGCTATTCATTTTTTTTTAATTTTCTTATTTCATGTAAAAATGTTGGCTGGCAACCGCCTAACAATATATTATATGTCATTATGTGCATATTGAATTGTTACTAATTGTCGTGTATTATAATCTATTTTGGTCTATATCTTAAGAACCATTTAACATATTTTCACGAAATAAAGCTCAAACTCGAGTACCAGCACTTCTCTCATATAGGTCGCAAACCCGGGTCCCTATGGCTGAAAAAAAGTACCTTATCCTGTACCATGTTTGTTACTACTTTATTCTTTTTTTCAAAATAACGCATATTTCACTGCATTTCCCTACACTGACACACCACTAGGTTTCTTGCATATGACACCCGAGGATCACATATGCGTATTTTTACGTAACACAAAGAGAAACTACCTAATTCTATCAAACTTATATATTTTTCTGAAATCGAAGTGTTATTTTGTCTTCTGCAGCGCTATATTTTGATGCACCCTGTATATATATTTTCGATGTCAGAACAAAATATGTTGTTTTCATATTCTACACATCAGGATATGTACGAAAAGCACAAATTAGCAGAATAAAAATAAAATAATGAAGTTAGAAACATATATTCTACATGAACGACTTTAACCCTTACCTTTTCAATGAGATCACCTGACGCACACCTTCTGTCAAAAATTGATTCCAATTACCACGGAGCTATTCAACTTTGTTTTAATTTTCTTATTTCACGTAAAAATGTTGGCTGGCAACCGCCTAACAATATATTACATGTCATTATGTGCATATTGAATTGTTACTAATTGTCGTGTATTATAATCTGTTTTGGTCTATATCTTAAGAACCATTTAACATATTTTCACGAAATAAAGCTCAAACTCGAGTACCAGCACTTCTCTCATAGCGGTCGCAAACCCGGGTCCCTATGGCTGAAACAAAGTACCTTATTCTCTACCATGTTTGTTACTACTTTATTCTTTTTTTCAAAATAACGCATATTTCAATGCATTTCCCTACACTGACACACCACTAGGTTGCTTGCATATGACACCCGAGGATCACATATGCGTATTTTTACGTAACACAAAGAGAAACTACCTAATTATATCAAACTTTTAAAATTTTCTGAAATCGAAGTTTTATCTTATCTTCTGCAACGGTTTATTTTGATGCACCCTGTATATATATTTTCAATGTTAGAACAAAAAAAAATGTTTTCATATTCTACACATCAGGATAGGTACGAAAGGCACAAATTAGCAGAATAAAAATAAAATAATGAAGTTAGAAACATATATTCTACATGAACGACTTTAACCCTTACCTTTTCAATGAGATCACATGACGCACACCTTCTGTCAAAAATTGATTCCAATTACCACGGAGCTATTCAATTTTATTTTAATTTTCTTATTTCACGTAAAAATGTTGGCTGGCAACCGCCTAACAATATATTATATGTCATTATGTGCATATTGAATTGTTACTAATTTTCGTGTATTATAATCTGTTTTGGTCTATATCTTAAGAACCATTTAACATATTTCCACGAAATAAAGCTCAAACTCGAGCACCAGCACTTATCTCATACCGGTCGCAAACCCGGGTCCCTATGGCTGAAACAAAGTACCTTATTCTCTACCATGTTTGTTACTACTTTATTCTTTTTTTCAAAATAACGCATATTTCACTGCATTTCCCTACACTGACACACCACTAGGTTGCTTGCATATGACACCCGAGGATCACATATGCGTATTTTTACGTAACACAAAGAGAAACTACCTAATTATATCAAACTTTTAAAATTTTCTGAAATCGAAGTTTTATCTTATCTTCTGCAACGGTTTATTTTGATGCACCCTGTATATATATTTTCAATGTTAGAACAAAAAAATGTTTTCATATTCTACACATCAGGATAGGTACGAAAGGCACAAATTAGCAGAAAAATCATAAAATAATGAAGTTAGAAACATATATTCTACATGAACAACTATAACCCTTACCTTTTCAATGAGATCACATGACGCTCACCTTCTGTCAAAAATTGATTCCAATTACCACAGAGCTATTCATTTTTTTTTAATTTTCTTATTTCATGTAAAAATGTTGGCTGGCAACCGCCTAACAATATATTATATGTCATTATGTGCATATTGAATTGTTACTAATTGTCGTGTATTATAATCTATTTTGGTCTATATCTTAAGAACCATTTAACATATTTTCACGAAATAAAGCTCAAACTCGAGTACCAGCACTTCTCTCATATAGGTCGCAAACCCGGATCCCTATGGCTGAAAAAAAGTACCTTATCCTGTACCATGTTTGTTACTACTTTATTCTTTTTTTCAAAATAACGCATATTTCACTGCATTTCCCTACACTGACACACCACTAGGTTGCTTGCATATGACACCCGAGGATCACATATGCGTATTTTTACGTAACACAAAGAGAAACTACCTAATTCTATCAAACTTATATATTTTTCTGAAATCGAAGTGTTATTTTGTCTTCTGCAGCGCTATATTTTGATGCACCCTGTATATATATTTTCGATGTCAGAACAAAATATGTTGTTTTCATATTCTACACATCAGGATATGTACGAAAAGCACAAATTAGCAGAATAAAAATAAAATAATGAAGTTAGAAACATATATTCTACATACACGACTTTAACCCTTACCTTTTCAATGAGATCACATGACGCACACCTTCTGTCAAAAATTGATTCCAATTACCACGGAGCTATTCAATTTTATTTTAATTTTCTTATTTCACGTAAAAATGTTGGCTGGCAACCGCCTAACAATATATTATATGTCATTATGTGCATATTGAATTGTTACTAATTTTCGTGTATTATAATCTGTTTTGGTCTATATCTTAAGAACCATTTAACATATTTCCACGAAATAAAGCTCAAACTCGAGCACCAGCACTTATCTCATAGCGGTCGCAAACCCGGGTCCCTATGGCTGAAACAAAGTACCTTATTCTCTACCATGTTTGTTACTACTTTATTCTTTTTTTCAAAATAACGCATATTTCAATGCATTTCCCTACACTGACACACCACTAGGTTGCTTGCATATGACACCCGAGGATCACATATGCGTATTTTTACGTAACACAAAGAGAAACTACCTAATTATATCAAACTTTTAAAATTTTCTGAAATCGAAGTTTTATCTTATCTTCTGCAACGGTTTATTTTGATGCACCCTGTATATATATTTTCAATGTTAGAACAAAAAGAAAATGTTTTCATATTCTACACATCAGGATAGGTACGAAAGGCACAAATTAGCAGAAAAATCATAAAATAATGAAGTTAGAAACATATATTCTACATGAACAACTATAACCCTTACCTTTTCAATGAGATCACATGACGCTCACCTTCTGTCAAAAATTGATTCCAATTACCACAGAGCTATTCATTTTTTTTTAATTTTCTTATTTCATGTAAAAATGTTGGCTGGCAACCGCCTAACAATATATTATATGTCATTATGTGCATATTGAATTGTTACTAATTGTCGTGTATTATAATCTATTTTGGTCTATATCTTAAGAACCATTTAACATATTTTCACGAAATAAAGCTCAAACTCGAGTACCAGCACTTCTCTCATATAGGTCGCAAACCCGGGTCCCTATGGCTGAAAAAAAGTACCTTATCCTGTACCATGTTTGTTACTACTTTATTCTTTTTTTCAAAATAACGCATATTTCACTGCATTTCCCTACACTGACACACCACTAGGTTTCTTGCATATGACACCCGAGGATCACATATGCGTATTTTTACGTAACACAAAGAGAAACTACCTAATTCTATCAAACTTATATATTTTTCTGAAATCGAAGTGTTATTTTGTCTTCTGCAGCGCTATATTTTGATGCACCCTGTATATATATTTTCGATGTCAGAACAAAATATGTTGTTTTCATATTCTACACATCAGGATATGTACGAAAAGCACAAATTAGCAGAATAAAAATAAAATAATGAAGTTAGAAACATATATTCTACATGAACGACTTTAACCCTTACCTTTTCAATGAGATCACCTGACGCACACCTTCTGTCAAAAATTGATTCCAATTACCACGGAGCTATTCAACTTTGTTTTAATTTTCTTATTTCACGTAAAAATGTTGGCTGGCAACCGCCTAACAATATATTACATGTCATTATGTGCATATTGAATTGTTACTAATTGTCGTGTATTATAATCTGTTTTGGTCTATATCTTAAGAACCATTTAACATATTTTCACGAAATAAAGCTCAAACTCGAGTACCAGCACTTCTCTCATAGCGGTCGCAAACCCGGGTCCCTATGGCTGAAACAAAGTACCTTATTCTCTACCATGTTTGTTACTACTTTATTCTTTTTTTCAAAATAACGCATATTTCAATGCATTTCCCTACACTGACACACCACTAGGTTGCTTGCATATGACACCCGAGGATCACATATGCGTATTTTTACGTAACACAAAGAGAAACTACCTAATTATATCAAACTTTTAAAATTTTCTGAAATCGAAGTTTTATCTTATCTTCTGCAACGGTTTATTTTGATGCACCCTGTATATATATTTTCAATGTTAGAACAAAAAAATGTTTTCATATTCTACACATCAGGATAGGTACGAAAGGCACAAATTAGCAGAAAAATCATAAAATAATGAAGTTAGAAACATATATTCTACATGAACAACTATAACCCTTACCTTTTCAATGAGATCACATGACGCTCACCTTCTGTCAAAAATTGATTCCAATTACCACAGAGCTATTCATTTTTTTTTAATTTTCTTATTTCATGTAAAAATGTTGGCTGGCAACCGCCTAACAATATATTATATGTCATTATGTGCATATTGAATTGTTACTAATTGTCGTGTATTATAATCTATTTTGGTCTATATCTTAAGAACCATTTAACATATTTTCACGAAATAAAGCTCAAACTCGAGTACCAGCACTTCTCTCATATAGGTCGCAAACCCGGATCCCTATGGCTGAAAAAAAGTACCTTATCCTGTACCATGTTTGTTACTACTTTATTCTTTTTTTCAAAATAACGCATATTTCACTGCATTTCCCTACACTGACACACCACTAGGTTGCTTGCATATGACACCCGAGGATCACATATGCGTATTTTTACGTAACACAAAGAGAAACTACCTAATTCTATCAAACTTATATATTTTTCTGAAATCGAAGTGTTATTTTGTCTTCTGCAGCGCTATATTTTGATGCACCCTGTATATATATTTTCGATGTCAGAACAAAATATGTTGTTTTCATATTCTACACATCAGGATATGTACGAAAAGCACAAATTAGCAGAATAAAAATAAAATAATGAAGTTAGAAACATATATTCTACATACACGACTTTAACCCTTACCTTTTCAATGAGATCACATGACGCACACCTTCTGTCAAAAATTGATTCCAATTACCACGGAGCTATTCAATTTTATTTTAATTTTCTTATTTCACGTAAAAATGTTGGCTGGCAACCGCCTAACAATATATTATATGTCATTATGTGCATATTGAATTGTTACTAATTTTCGTGTATTATAATCTGTTTTGGTCTATATCTTAAGAACCATTTAACATATTTCCACGAAATAAAGCTCAAACTCGAGCACCAGCACTTATCTCATAGCGGTCGCAAACCCGGGTCCCTATGGCTGAAACAAAGTACCTTATTCTCTACCATGTTTGTTACTACTTTATTCTTTTTTTCAAAATAACGCATATTTCAATGCATTTCCCTACACTGACACACCACTAGGTTGCTTGCATATGACACCCGAGGATCACATATGCGTATTTTTACGTAACACAAAGAGAAACTACCTAATTATATCAAACTTTTAAAATTTTCTGAAATCGAAGTTTTATCTTATCTTCTGCAACGGTTTATTTTGATGCACCCTGTATATATATTTTCAATGTTAGAACAAAAAGAAAATGTTTTCATATTCTACACATCAGGATAGGTACGAAAGGCACAAATTAGCAGAAAAATCATAAAATAATGAAGTTAGAAACATATATTCTACATGAACAACTATAACCCTTACCTTTTCAATGAGATCACATGACGCTCACCTTCTGTCAAAAATTGATTCCAATTACCACAGAGCTATTCATTTTTTTTAATTTTCATATTTCATGTAAAAATGTTGGCTGGCAACCGCCTAACAATATATTATATGTCATTATGTGCATATTGAATTGTTACTAATTGTCGTGTATTATAATCTATTTTGGTCTATATCTTAAGAACCATTTAACATATTTCCACGAAATAAAGCTCAAACTCGAGCACCAGCACTTATCTCATAGCGGTCGCAAACCCGGGTCCCTATGGCTGAAACAAAGTACCTTATTCTCTACCATGTTTGTTACTACTTTATTCTTTTTTTCAAAATAACGCATATTTCAATGCATTTCCCTACACTGACACACCACTAGGTTGCTTGCATATGACACCCGAGGATCACATATGCGTATTTTTACGTAACACAAAGAGAAACTACCTAATTATATCAAACTTTTAAAATTTTCTGAAATCGAAGTTTTATCTTATCTTCTGCAACGGTTTATTTTGATGCACCCTGTATATATATTTTCAATGTTAGAACAAAAAGAAAATGTTTTCATATTCTACACATCAGGATAGGTACGAAAGGCACAAATTAGCAGAAAAATCATAAAATAATGAAGTTAGAAACATATATTCTACATGAACAACTATAACCCTTACCTTTTCAATGAGATCACATGACGCTCACCTTCTGTCAAAAATTGATTCCAATTACCACAGAGCTATTCATTTTTTTTTAATTTTCTTATTTCATGTAAAAATGTTGGCTGGCAACCGCCTAACAATATATTATATGTCATTATGTGCATATTGAATTGTTACTAATTGTCGTGTATTATAATCTATTTTGGTCTATATCTTAAGAACCATTTAACATATTTCCACGAAATAAAGCTCAAACTCGAGCACCAGCACTTATCTCATAGCGGTCGCAAACCCGGATCCCTATGGCTGAAACAAAGTACCTTATTCTCTACCATGTTTGTTACTACTTTATTCTTTTTTTCAAAATAACGCATATTTCAATGCATTTCCCTACACTGACACACCACTAGGTTGCTTGCATATGACACCCGAGGATCACATATGCGTATTTTTACGTAACACAAAGAGAAACTACCTAATTATATCAAACTTTTAAAATTTTCTGAAATCGAAGTTTTATCTTATCTTCTGCAACGGTTTATTTTGATGCACCCTGTATATATATTTTCAATGTTAGAACAAAAAAAAATGTTTTCATATTCTACACATCAGGATAGGTACGAAAGGCACAAATTAGCAGAAAAATCATAAAATAATGAAGTTAGAAACATATATTCTACATGAACAACTATAACCCTTACCTTTTCAATGAGATCACATGACGCTCACCTTCTGTCAAAAATTGATTCCAATTACCACAGAGCTATTCATTTTTTTTTAATTTTCTTATTTCATGTAAAAATGTTGGCTGGCAACCGCCTAACAATATATTATATGTCATTATGTGCATATTGAATTGTTACTAATTGTCGTGTATTATAATCTATTTTGGTCTATATCTTAAGAACCATTTAACATATTTTCACGAAATAAAGCTCAAACTCGAGTACCAGCACTTCTCTCATATAGGTCGCAAACCCGGATCCCTATGGCTGAAAAAAAGTACCTTATCCTGTACCATGTTTGTTACTACTTTATTCTTTTTTTCAAAATAACGCATATTTCACTGCATTTCCCTACACTGACACACCACTAGGTTGCTTGCATATGACACCCGAGGATCACATATGCGTATTTTTACGTAACACAAAGAGAAACTACCTAATTCTATCAAACTTATATATTTTTCTGAAATCGAAGTGTTATTTTGTCTTCTGCAGCGCTATATTTTGATGCACCTTGTATATATATTTTCGATGTCAGAACAAAATATGTTGTTTTCATATTCTACACATCAGGATATGTACGAAAAGCACAAATTAGCAGAATAAAAATAAAATAATGAAGTTAGAAACATATATTCTACATAAACGACTTTAACCCTTACCTTTTCAATGAGATCACATGACGCACACCTTCTGTCAAAAATTGATTCCAATTACCACGGAGCTATTCAATTTTGTTTTAATTTTCTTATTTCACGTAAAAATGTTGGCTGGCAACCGCCTAACAATATATTACATGTCATTATGTGCATATTGAATTGTTACTAATTGTCGTGTATTATAATCTGTTTTGGTCTATATCTTAAGAACCATTTAACATATTTTCACGAAATAAAGCTCAAACTCGAGTACCAGCACTTCTCTCATAGCGGTCGCAAACCCGGGTCCCTATGGCTGAAAAAAAGTACGTTATCCTGTACCATGTTTGTTACTACTTTATTCTTTTTTTCAAAATAACGCATATTTCACTGCATTTCCCTACACTGACACACCACTAGGTTGCTTGCATATGACACCCGAGGATCACATATGCGTATTTTTACATAACACAAAGAGAAACTACCTAATTCTATCAAACTT
The DNA here is from genome assembly GCF_964235325.1 of Thermobia domestica. Classification (NCBI taxonomy): domain Eukaryota; kingdom Metazoa; phylum Arthropoda; class Insecta; order Zygentoma; family Lepismatidae; genus Thermobia; species Thermobia domestica. Next base: position 190,283 of record NW_027655983.1, read on the forward strand.
ATATATTTTTCTGAAATCGAAGTGTTATTTTGTCTTCTGCAGCGCTATATTTTGATGCACTCTGTATATATATTTTCGATGTCAGAACAAAATATGTTGTTTTCATATTCTACACATCAGGATAGGTACGAAAAGCACAAATTAGCAGAATAAAAATAAAATAATGAAGTTAGAAACATATATTCTACATGAACGACTTTAACCCTTACCTTTTCAATGAGATCACATGACGCACACCTTCTGTCAAAAATTGATTCCAATTACCACGGAGCTATTCAATTTTATTTTAATTTTCTTATTTCACGTAAAAATGTTGGCTGGCAACCGCCTAACAATATATTATATGTCATTATGTGCATATTGAATTGTTACTAATTTTCGTGTATTATAATCTGTTTTGGTCTATATCTTAAGAACCATTTAACATATTTCCACGAAATAAAGCTCAAACTCGAGCACCAGCACTTATCTCATAGCGGTCGCAAACCCGGGTCCCTATGGCTGAAACAAAGTACCTTATTCTCTACCATGTTTGTTACTACTTTATTCTTTTTTTCAAAATAACGCATATTTCAATGCATTTCCCTACACTGACACACCACTAGGTTGCTTGCATATGACACCCGAGGATCACATATGCGTATTTTTACGTAACACAAAGAGAAACTACCTAATTATATCAAACTTTTAAAATTTTCTGAAATCGAAGTTTTATCTTATCTTCTGCAACGGTTTATTTTGATGCACCCTGTATATATATTTTCAATGTTAGAACAAAAAGAAAATGTTTTCATATTCTACACATCAGGATAGGTACGAAAGGCACAAATTAGCAGAAAAATCATAAAATAATGAAGTTAGAAACATATATTCTACATGAACAACTATAACCCTTACCTTTTCAATGAGATCACATGACGCTCACCTTCTGTCAAAAATTGATTCCAATTACCACAGAGCTATTCATTTTTTTTTAATTTTCTTATTTCATGTAAAAATGTTGGCTGGCAACCGCCTAACAATATATTATATGTCATTATGTGCATATTGAATTGTTACTAATTGTCGTGTATTATAATCTATTTTGGTCTATATCTTAAGAACCATTTAACATATTTCCACGAAATAAAGCTCAAACTCGAGCACCAGCACTTATCTCATAGCGGTCGCAAACCCGGATCCCTATGGCTGAAACAAAGTACCTTATTCTCTACCATGTTTGTTACTACTTTATTCTTTTTTTCAAAATAACGCATATTTCAATGCATTTCCCTACACTGACACACCACTAGGTTGCTTGCATATGACACCCGAGGATCACATATGCGTATTTTTACGTAACACAAAGAGAAACTACCTAATTATATCAAACTTTTAAAATTTTCTGAAATCGAAGTTTTATCTTATCTTCTGCAACGGTTTATTTTGATGCACCCTGTATATATATTTTCAATGTTAGAACAAAAAAAAAATGTTTTCATATTCTACACATCAGGATAGGTACGAAAGGCACAAATTAGCAGAAAAATCATAAAATAATGAAGTTAGAAACATATATTCTACATGAACAACTATAACCCTTACCTTTTCAATGAGATCACATGACGCTCACCTTCTGTCAAAAATTGATTCCAATTACCACAGAGCTATTCATTTTTTTTAATTTTCTTATTTCATGTAAAAATGTTGGCTGGCAACCGCCTAACAATATATTATATGTCATTATGTGCATATTGAATTGTTACTAATTGTCGTGTATTATAATCTATTTTGGTCTATATCTTAAGAACCATTTAACATATTTTCACGAAATAAAGCTCAAACTCGAGTACCAGCACTTCTCTCATATAGGTCGCAAACCCGGATCCCTATGGCTGAAAAAAAGTACCTTATCCTGTACCATGTTTGTTACTACTTTATTCTTTTTTTCAAAATAACGCATATTTCACTGCATTTCCCTACACTGACACACCACTAGGTTGCTTGCATATGACACCCGAGGATCACATATGCGTATTTTTACGTAACACAAAGAGAAACTACCTAATTCTATCAAACTTATATATTTTTCTGAAATCGAAGTGTTATTTTGTCTTCTGCAGCGCTATATTTTGATGCACCCTGTATATATATTTTCGATGTCAGAACAAAATATGTTGTTTTCATATTCTACACATCAGGATATGTACGAAAAGCACAAATTAGCAGAATAAAAATAAAATAATGAAGTTAGAAACATATATTCTACATAAACGACTTTAACCCTTACCTTTTCAATGAGATCACATGACGCACACCTTCTGTCAAAAATTGATTCCAATTACCACGGAGCTATTCATTTTTTTTTAATTTTCTTATTTCATGTAAAAATGTTGGCTGGCAACCGCCTAACAATATATTATATGTCATTATGTGCATATTGAATTGTTACTAATTGTCGTGTATTATAATCTATTTTGGTCTATATCTTAAGAACCATTTAACATATTTTCACGAAATAAAGCTCAAACTCGAGTACCAGCACTTCTCTCATATAGGTCGCAAACCCGGATCCCTATGGCTGAAAAAAAGTACCTTATTCTCTACCATGTTTGTTACTACTTTATTCTTTTTTTCAAAATAACGCATATTTCACTGCATTTCCCTACACTGACACACCACTAGGTTGCTTGCATATGACACCCGAGGATCACATATGCGTATTTTTACGTAACACAAAGAGAAACTACCTAATTATATCAAACTTTTAAAATTTTCTGAAATCGAAGTTTTATCTTATCTTCTGCAACGGTTTATTTTGATGCACCCTGTATATATATTTTCAATGTTAGAACAAAAAAAAATGTTTTCATATTCTACACATCAGGATAGGTACGAAAGGCACAAATTAGCAGAATAAAAATAAAATAATGAAGTTAGAAACATATATTCTACATGAACGACTTTAACCCTTACCTTTTCAATGAGATCACATGACGCACACCTTCTGTCAAAAATTGATTCCAATTACCACGGAGCTATTCAATTTTATTTTAATTTTCTTATTTCACGTAAAAATGTTGGCTGGCAACCGCCTAACAATATATTATATGTCATTATGTGCATATTGAATTGTTACTAATTTTCGTGTATTATAATCTGTTTTGGTCTATATCTTAAGAACCATTTAACATATTTCCACGAAATAAAGCTCAAACTCGAGCACCAGCACTTATCTCATACCGGTCGCAAACCCGGGTCCCTATGGCTGAAACAAAGTACCTTATTCTCTACCATGTTTGTTACTACTTTATTCTTTTTTTCAAAATAACGCATATTTCACTGCATTTCCCTACACTGACACACCACTAGGTTGCTTGCATATGACACCCGAGGATCACATATGCGTATTTTTACGTAACACAAAGAGAAACTACCTAATTATATCAAACTTTTAAAATTTTCTGAAATCGAAGTTTTATCTTATCTTCTGCAACGGTTTATTTTGATGCACCCTGTATATATATTTTCAATGTTAGAACAAAAAAAATGTTTTCATATTCTACACATCAGGATAGGTACGAAAGGCACAAATTAGCAGAAAAATCATAAAATAATGAAGTTAGAAACATATATTCTACATGAACAACTATAACCCTTACCTTTTCAATGAGATCACATGACGCTCACCTTCTGTCAAAAATTGATTCCAATTACCACAGAGCTATTCATTTTTTTTTAATTTTCTTATTTCATGTAAAAATGTTGGCTGGCAACCGCCTAACAATATATTATATGTCATTATGTGCATATTGAATTGTTACTAATTGTCGTGTATTATAATCTATTTTGGTCTATATCTTAAGAACCATTTAACATATTTTCACGAAATAAAGCTCAAACTCGAGTACCAGCACTTCTCTCATATAGGTCGCAAACCCGTGTCCCTATGGCTGAAAAAAAGTACCTTATCCTGTACCATGTTTGTTACTACTTTATTCTTTTTTTCAAAATAACGCATATTTCACTGCATTTCCCTACACTGACACACCATTAGGTTGCTTGCATATGACACCCGAGGATCACATATGCGTATTTTTACGTAACACAAAGAGAAACTACCTAATTCTATCAAACTTATATATTATTCTGAAATCGAAGTGTTATTTTGTCTTCTGCAGCGCTATATTTTGATGCACCCTGTATATATATTTTCGATGTCAGAACAAAATATGTTGTTTTCATATTCTACACATCAGGATAGGTACGAAAGGCACAAATTAGCAGAAAAATCATAAAATAATGAAGTTAGAAACATATATTCTACATGAACAACTATAACCCTTACCTTTTCAATGAGATCACATGACGCTCACCTTCTGTCAAAAATTGATTCCAATTACCACAGAGCTATTCATTTTTTTTTTAATTTTCTTATTTCATGTAAAAATGTTGGCTGGCAACCGCCTAACAATATATTATATGTCATTATGTGCATATTGAATTGTTACTAATTGTCGTGTATTATAATCTATTTTGGTCTATATCTTAAGAACCATTTAACATATTTTCACGAAATAAAGCTCAAACTCGAGTACCAGCACTTCTCTCATATAGGTCGCAAACCCGGGTCCCTATGGCTGAAAAAAAGTACCTTATTCTGTACCATGTTTGTTACTACTTTATTCTTTTTTTCAAAATAACGCATATTTCACTGCATTTCCCTACACTGACACACCACTAGGTTTCTTGCATATGACACCCGAGGATCACATATGCGTATTTTTACGTAACACAAAGAGAAACTACCTAATTCTATCAAACTTATATATTTTTCTGAAATCGAAGTGTTATTTTGTCTTCTGCAGCGCTATATTTTGATGCACCCTGTATATATATTTTCGATGTCAGAACAAAATATGTTGTTTTCATATTCTACACATCAGGATATGTACGAAAAGCACAAATTAGCAGAATAAAAATAAAATAATGAAGTTAGAAACATATATTCTACATGAACGACTTTAACCCTTACCTTTTCAATGAGATCACCTGACGCACACCTTCTGTCAAAAATTGATTCCAATTACCACGGAGCTATTCAACTTTGTTTTAATTTTCTTATTTCACGTAAAAATGTTGGCTGGCAACCGCCTAACAATATATTACATGTCATTATGTGCATATTGAATTGTTACTAATTGTCGTGTATTATAATCTGTTTTGGTCTATATCTTAAGAACCATTTAACATATTTTCACGAAATAAAGCTCAAACTCGAGTACCAGCACTTCTCTCATAGCGGTCGCAAACCCGGGTCCCTATGGCTGAAACAAAGTACCTTATTCTCTACCATGTTTGTTACTACTTTATTCTTTTTTTCAAAATAACGCATATTTCAATGCATTTCCCTACACTGACACACCACTAGGTTGCTTGCATATGACACCCGAGGATCACATATGCGTATTTTTACGTAACACAAAGAGAAACTACCTAATTATATCAAACTTTTAAAATTTTCTGAAATCGAAGTTTTATCTTATCTTCTGCAACGGTTTATTTTGATGCACCCTGTATATATATTTTCAATGTTAGAACAAAAAAAAAATGTTTTCATATTCTACACATCAGGATAGGTACGAAAGGCACAAATTAGCAGAATAAAAATAAAATAATGAAGTTAGAAACATATATTCTACATGAACGACTTTAACCCTTACCTTTTCAATGAGATCACATGACGCACACCTTCTGTCAAAAATTGATTCCAATTACCACGGAGCTATTCAATTTTATTTTAATTTTCTTATTTCACGTAAAAATGTTGGCTGGCAACCGCCTAACAATATATTATATGTCATTATGTGCATATTGAATTGTTACTAATTTTCGTGTATTATAATCTGTTTTGGTCTATATCTTAAGAACCATTTAACATATTTCCACGAAATAAAGCTCAAACTCGAGCACCAGCACTTATCTCATACCGGTCGCAAACCCGGGTCCCTATGGCTGAAACAAAGTACCTTATTCTCTACCATGTTTGTTACTACTTTATTCTTTTTTTCAAAATAACGCATATTTCACTGCATTTCCCTACACTGACACACCACTAGGTTGCTTGCATATGACACCCGAGGATCACATATGCGTATTTTTACGTAACACAAAGAGAAACTACCTAATTATATCAAACTTTTAAAATTTTCTGAAATCGAAGTTTTATCTTATCTTCTGCAACGGTTTATTTTGATGCACCCTGTATATATATTTTCAATGTTAGAACAAAAAAATGTTTTCATATTCTACACATCAGGATAGGTACGAAAGGCACAAATTAGCAGAAAAATCATAAAATAATGAAGTTAGAAACATATATTCTACATGAACAACTATAACCCTTACCTTTTCAATGAGATCACATGACGCTCACCTTCTGTCAAAAATTGATTCCAATTACCACAGAGCTATTCATTTTTTTTTAATTTTCTTATTTCATGTAAAAATGTTGGCTGGCAACCGCCTAACAATATATTATATGTCATTATGTGCATATTGAATTGTTACTAATTGTCGTGTATTATAATCTATTTTGGTCTATATCTTAAGAACCATTTAACATATTTTCACGAAATAAAGCTCAAACTCGAGTACCAGCACTTCTCTCATATAGGTCGCAAACCCGGATCCCTATGGCTGAAAAAAAGTACCTTATCCTGTACCATGTTTGTTACTACTTTATTCTTTTTTTCAAAATAACGCATATTTCACTGCATTTCCCTACACTGACACACCACTAGGTTGCTTGCATATGACACCCGAGGATCACATATGCGTATTTTTACGTAACACAAAGAGAAACTACCTAATTCTATCAAACTTATATATTTTTCTGAAATCGAAGTGTTATTTTGTCTTCTGCAGCGCTATATTTTGATGCACCCTGTATATATATTTTCGATGTCAGAACAAAATATGTTGTTTTCATATTCTACACATCAGGATATGTACGAAAAGCACAAATTAGCAGAATAAAAATAAAATAATGAAGTTAGAAACATATATTCTACATACACGACTTTAACCCTTACCTTTTCAATGAGATCACATGACGCACACCTTCTGTCAAAAATTGATTCCAATTACCACGGAGCTATTCAATTTTATTTTAATTTTCTTATTTCACGTAAAAATGTTGGCTGGCAACCGCCTAACAATATATTATATGTCATTATGTGCATATTGAATTGTTACTAATTTTCGTGTATTATAATCTGTTTTGGTCTATATCTTAAGAACCATTTAACATATTTCCACGAAATAAAGCTCAAACTCGAGCACCAGCACTTATCTCATACCGGTCGCAAACCCGGGTCCCTATGGCTGAAACAAAGTACCTTATTCTCTACCATGTTTGTTACTACTTTATTCTTTTTTTCAAAATAACGCATATTTCACTGCATTTCCCTACACTGACACACCACTAGGTTGCTTGCATATGACACCCGAGGATCACATATGCGTATTTTTACGTAACACAAAGAGAAACTACCTAATTATATCAAACTTTTAAAATTTTCTGAAATCGAAGTTTTATCTTATCTTCTGCAACGGTTTATTTTGATGCACCCTGTATATATATTTTCAATGTTAGAACAAAAAAATGTTTTCATATTCTACACATCAGGATAGGTACGAAAGGCACAAATTAGCAGAAAAATCATAAAATAATGAAGTTAGAAACATATATTCTACATGAACAACTATAACCCTTACCTTTTCAATGAGATCACATGACGCTCACCTTCTGTCAAAAATTGATTCCAATTACCACAGAGCTATTCATTTTTTTTTAATTTTCTTATTTCATGTAAAAATGTTGGCTGGCAACCGCCTAACAATATATTATATGTCATTATGTGCATATTGAATTGTTACTAATTGTCGTGTATTATAATCTATTTTGGTCTATATCTTAAGAACCATTTAACATATTTTCACGAAATAAAGCTCAAACTCGAGTACCAGCACTTCTCTCATATAGGTCGCAAACCTGGATCCCTATGGCTGAAAAAAAGTACCTTATCCTGTACCATGTTTGTTACTACTTTATTCTTTTTTTCAAAATAACGCATATTTCACTGCATTTCCCTACACTGACACACCACTAGGTTGCTTGCATATGACACCCGAGGATCACATATGCGTATTTTTACGTAACACAAAGAGAAACTACCTAATTCTATCAAACTTATATATTTTTCTGAAATCGAAGTGTTATTTTGTCTTCTGCAGCGCTATATTTTGATGCACCCTGTATATATATTTTCGATGTCAGAACAAAATATGTTGTTTTCATATTCTACACATCAGGATATGTACGAAAAGCACAAATTAGCAGAATAAAAATAAAATAATGAAGTTAGAAACATATATTCTACATACACGACTTTAACCCTTACCTTTTCAATGAGATCACATGACGCACACCTTCTGTCAAAAATTGATTCCAATTACCACGGAGCTATTCAATTTTATTTTAATTTTCTTATTTCACGTAAAAATGTTGGCTGGCAACCGCCTAACAATATATTATATGTCATTATGTGCATATTGAATTGTTACTAATTTTCGTGTATTATAATCTGTTTTGGTCTATATCTTAAGAACCATTTAACATATTTCCACGAAATAAAGCTCAAACTCGAGCACCAGCACTTATCTCATAGCGGTCGCAAACCCGGGTCCCTATGGCTGAAACAAAGTACCTTATTCTCTACCATGTTTGTTACTACTTTATTCTTTTTTTCAAAATAACGCATATTTCAATGCATTTCCCTACACTGACACACCACTAGGTTGCTTGCATATGACACCCGAGGATCACATATGCGTATTTTTACGTAACACAAAGAGAAACTACCTAATTATATCAAACTTTTAAAATTTTCTGAAATCGAAGTTTTATCTTATCTTCTGCAACGGTTTATTTTGATGCACCCTGTATATATATTTTCAATGTTAGAACAAAAAGAAAATGTTTTCATATTCTACACATCAGGATAGGTACGAAAGGCACAAATTAGCAGAAAAATCATAAAATAATGAAGTTAGAAACATATATTCTACATGAACAACTATAACCCTTACCTTTTCAATGAGATCACATGACGCTCACCTTCTGTCAAAAATTGATTCCAATTACCACAGAGCTATTCATTTTTTTTTAATTTTCTTATTTCATGTAAAAATGTTGGCTGGCAACCGCCTAACAATATATTATATGTCATTATGTGCATATTGAATTCTTACTAATTGTCGTGTATTATAATCTATTTTGGTCTATATCTTAAGAACCATTTAACATATTTCCAAGAAATAAAGCTCAAACTCGAGCACCAGCACTTATCTCATAGCGGTCGCAAACCCGGGTCCCTATGGCTGAAACAAAGTACCTTATTCTCTACCATGTTTGTTACTACTTTATTCTTTTTTTCAAAATAACGCATATTTCAATGCATTTCCCTACACTGACACACCACTAGGTTGCTTGCATATGACACCCGAGGATCACATATGCGTATTTTTACGTAACACAAAGAGAAACTACCTAATTATATCAAACTTTTAAAATTTTCTGAAATCGAAGTTTTATCTTATCTTCTGCAACGGTTTATTTTGATGCACCCTGTATATATATTTTCAATGTTAGAACAAAAAGAAAATGTTTTCATATTCTACACATCAGGATAGGTACGAAAGGCACAAATTAGCAGAAAAATCATAAAATAATGAAGTTAGAAACATATATTCTACATGAACAACTATAACCCTTACCTTTTCAATGAGATCACATGACGCTCACCTTCTGTCAAAAATTGATTCCAATTACCACAGAGCTATTCATTTTTTTTTAATTTTCTTATTTCATGTAAAAATGTTGGCTGGCAACCGCCTAACAATATATTATATGTCATTATGTGCATATTGAATTGTTACTAATTGTCGTGTATTATAATCTATTTTGGTCTATATCTTAAGAACCATTTAACATATTTCCACGAAATAAAGCTCAAACTCGAGCACCAGCACTTATCTCATAGCGGTCGCAAACCCGGATCCCTATGGCTGAAACAAAGTACCTTATTCTCTACCATGTTTGTTACTACTTTATTCTTTTTTTCAAAATAACGCATATTTCAATGCATTTCCCTACACTGACACACCACTAGGTTGCTTGCATATGACACCCGAGGATCACATATGCGTATTTTTACGTAACACAAAGAGAAACTACCTAATTATATCAAACTTTTAAAATTTTCTGAAATCGAAGTTTTATCTTATCTTCTGCAACGGTTTATTTTGATGCACCCTGTATATATATTTTCAATGTTAGAACAAAAAAAAAATGTTTTCATATTCTACACATCAGGATAGGTACGAAAGGCACAAATTAGCAGAAAAATCATAAAATAATGAAGTTAGAAACATATATTCTACATGAACAACTATAACCCTTACCTTTTCAATGAGATCACATGACGCTCACCTTCTGTCAAAAATTGATTCCAATTACCACAGAGCTATTCATTTTTTTTTAATTTTCTTATTTCATGTAAAAATGTTGGCTGGCAACCGCCTAACAATATATTATATGTCATTATGTGCATATTGAATTGTTACTAATTGTCGTGTATTATAATCTATTTTGGTCTATATCTTAAGAACCATTTAACATATTTTCACGAAATAAAGCTCAAACTCGAGTACCAGCACTTCTCTCATATAGGTCGCAAACCCGGATCCCTATGGCTGAAAAAAAGTACCTTATCCTGTACCATGTTTGTTACTACTTTATTCTTTTTTTCAAAATAACGCATATTTCACTGCATTTCCCTACACTGACACACCACTAGGTTGCTTGCATATGACACCCGAGGATCACATATGCGTATTTTTACGTAACACAAAGAGAAACTACCTAATTCTATCAAACTTATATATTTTTCTGAAATCGAAGTGTTATTTTGTCTTCTGCAGCGCTATATTTTGATGCACCTTGTATATATATTTTCGATGTCAGAACAAAATATGTTGTTTTCATATTCTACACATCAGGATATGTACGAAAAGCACAAATTAGCAGAATAAAAATAAAATAATGAAGTTAGAAACATATATTCTACATAAACGACTTTAACCCTTACCTTTTCAATGAGATCACATGACGCACACCTTCTGTCAAAAATTGATTCCAATTACCACGGAGCTATTCAATTTTGTTTTAATTTTCTTATTTCACGTAAAAATGTTGGCTGGCAACCGCCTAACAATATATTACATGTCATTATGTGCATATTGAATTGTTACTAATTGTCGTGTATTATAATCTGTTTTGGTCTATATCTTAAGAACCATTTAACATATTTTCACGAAATAAAGCTCAAACTCGAGTACCAGCACTTCTCTCATAGCGGTCGCAAACCCGGGTCCCTATGGCTGAAAAAAAGTACGTTATCCTGTACCATGTTTGTTACTACTTTATTCTTTTTTTCAAAATAACGCATATTTCACTGCATTTCCCTACACTGACACACCACTAGGTTGCTTGCATATGACACCCGAGGATCACATATGCGTATTTTTACATAACACAAAGAGAAACTACCTAATTCTATCAAACTTATATATTTTTCTGAAATCGAAGTGTTATTTTGTCTTCTGCAGCGCTATATTTTGATGCACTCTGTATATATATTTTCGATGTCAGAACAAAATATGTTGTTTTCATATTCTACACATCAGGATAGGTACGAAAAGCACAAATTAGCAGAATAAAAATAAAATAATGAAGTTAGAAACATATATTCTACATGAACGACTTTAACCCTTACCTTTTCAATGAGATCACATGACGCACACCTTCTGTCAAAAATTGATTCCAATTACCACGGAGCTATTCAATTTTATTTTAATTTTCTTATTTCACGTAAAAATGTTGGCTGGCAACCGCCTAACAATATATTATATGTCATTATGTGCATATTGAATTGTTACTAATTTTCGTGTATTATAATCTGTTTTGGTCTATATCTTAAGAACCATTTAACATATTTCCACGAAATAAAGCTCAAACTCGAGCACCAGCACTTATCTCATAGCGGTCGCAAACCCGGGTCCCTATGGCTGAAACAAAGTACCTTATTCTCTACCATGTTTGTTACTACTTTATTCTTTTTTTCAAAATAACGCATATTTCAATGCATTTCCCTACACTGACACACCACTAGGTTGCTTGCATATGACACCCGAGGATCACATATGCGTATTTTTACGTAACACAAAGAGAAACTACCTAATTATATCAAACTTTTAAAATTTTCTGAACTCGAAGTTTTATCTTATCTTCTGCAACGGTTTATTTTGATGCACCCTGTATATATATTTTCAATGTTAGAACAAAAAGAAAATGTTTTCATATTCTACACATCAGGATAGGTACGAAAGGCACAAATTAGCAGAAAAATCATAAAATAATGAAGTTAGAAACATATATTCTACATGAACAACTATAACCCTTACCTTTTCAATGAGATCACATGACGCTCACCTTCTGTCAAAAATTGATTCCAATTACCACAGAGCTATTCATTTTTTTTTAATTTTCTTATTTCATGTAAAAATGTTGGCTGGCAACCGCCTAACAATATATTATATGTCATTATGTGCATATTGAATTGTTACTAATTGTCGTGTATTATAATCTATTTTGGTCTATATCTTAAGAACCATTTAACATATTTCCACGAAATAAAGCTCAAACTCGAGCACCAGCACTTATCTCATAGCGGTCGCAAACCCGGATCCCTATGGCTGAAACAAAGTACCTTATTCTCTACCATGTTTGTTACTACTTTATTCTTTTTTTCAAAATAACGCATATTTCAATGCATTTCCCTACACTGACACACCACTAGGTTGCTTGCATATGACACCCGAGGATCACATATGCGTATTTTTACGTAACACAAAGAGAAACTACCTAATTATATCAAACTTTTAAAATTTTCTGAAATCGAAGTTTTATCTTATCTTCTGCAACGGTTTATTTTGATGCACCCTGTATATATATTTTCAATGTTAGAACAAAAAAAAAATGTTTTCATATTCTACACATCAGGATAGGTACGAAAGGCACAAATTAGCAGAAAAATCATAAAATAATGAAGTTAGAAACATATATTCTACATGAACAACTATAACCCTTACCTTTTCAATGAGATCACATGACGCTCACCTTCTGTCAAAAATTGATTCCAATTACCACAGAGCTATTCATTTTTTTTTTAATTTTCTTATTTCATGTAAAAATGTTGGCTGGCAACCGCCTAACAATATATTATATGTCATTATGTGCATATTGAATTGTTACTAATTGTCGTGTATTATAATCTATTTTGGTCTATATCTTAAGAACCATTTAACATATTTTCACGAAATAAAGCTCAAACTCGAGTACCAGCACTTCTCTCATATAGGTCGCAAACCCGGATCCCTATGGCTGAAAAAAAGTACCTTATCCTGTACCATGTTTGTTACTACTTTATTCTTTTTTTCAAAATAACGCATATTTCACTGCATTTCCCTACACTGACACACCACTAGGTTGCTTGCATATGACACCCGAGGATCACATATGCGTATTTTTACGTAACACAAAGAGAAACTACCTAATTCTATCAAACTTATATATTTTTCTGAAATCGAAGTGTTATTTTGTCTTCTGCAGCGCTATATTTTGATGCACCCTGTATATATATTTTCGATGTCAGAACAAAATATGTTGTTTTCATATTCTACACATCAGGATATGTACGAAAAGCACAAATTAGCAGAATAAAAATAAAATAATGAAGTTAGAAACATATATTTTACATAAACGACTTTAACCCTTACCTTTTCAATGAGATCACATGACGCACACCTTCTGTCAAAAATTGATTCCAATTACCACGGAGCTATTCAATTTTGTTTTAATTTTCTTATTTCACGTAAAAATGTTGGCTGGCAACCGCCTAACAATATATTACATGTCATTATGTGCATATTGAATTGTTACTAATTGTCGTGTATTATAATCTGTTTTGGTCTATATCTTAAGAACCATTTAACATATTTTCACGAAATAAAGCTCAAACTCGAGTACCAGCACTTCTCTCATAGCGGTCGCAAACCCGGGTCCCTATGGCTGAAACAAAGTACCTTATTCTCTACCATGTTTGTTACTACTTTATTCTTTTTTTCAAAATAACGCATATTTCAATGCATTTCCCTACACTGACACACCACTAGGTTGCTTGCATATGACACCCGAGGATCACATATGCGTATTTTTACGTAACACAAAGAGAAACTACCTAATTATATCAAACTTTTAAAATTTTCTGAAATCGAAGTTTTATCTTATCTTCTGCAACGGTTTATTTTGATGCACCCTGTATATATATTTTCAATGTTAGAACAAAAAAAAAATGTTTTCATATTCTACACATTAGGATAGGTACGAAAGGCACAAATTAGCAGAATAAAAATAAAATAATGAAGTTAGAAACATATATTCTACATGAACGACTTTAACCCTTACCTTTTCAATGAGATCACATGACGCACACCTTCTGTCAAAAATTGATTCCAATTACCACGGAGCTATTCAATTTTATTTTAATTTTCTTATTTCACGTAAAAATGTTGGCTGGCAACCGCCTAACAATATATTATATGTCATTATGTGCATATTGAATTGTTACTAATTTTCGTGTATTATAATCTGTTTTGGTCTATATCTTAAGAACCATTTAACATATTTCCACGAAATAAAGCTCAAACTCGAGCACCAGCACTTATCTCATACCGGTCGCAAACCCGGGTCCCTATGGCTGAAACAAAGTACCTTATTCTCTACCATGTTTGTTACTACTTTATTCTTTTTTTCAAAATAACGCATATTTCACTGCATTTCCCTACACTGACACACCACTAGGTTGCTTGCATATGACACCCGAGGATCACATATGCGTATTTTTACGTAACACAAAGAGAAACTACCTAATTATATCAAACTTTTAAAATTTTCTGAAATCGAAGTTTTATCTTATCTTCTGCAACGGTTTATTTTGATGCACCCTGTATATATATTTTCAATGTTAGAACAAAAAAAATGTTTTCATATTCTACACATCAGGATAGGTACGAAAGGCACAAATTAGCAGAAAAATCATAAAATAATGAAGTTAGAAACATATATTCTACATGAACAACTATAACCCTTACCTTTTCAATGAGATCACATGACGCTCACCTTCTGTCAAAAATTGATTCCAATTACCACGGAGCTATTCAATTTTGTTTTAATTTTCTTATTTCACGTAAAAATGTTGGCTGGCAACCGCCTAACAATATATTACATGTCATTATGTGCATATTGAATTGTTACTAATTGTCGTGTATTATAATCTGTTTTGGTCTATATCTTAAGAACCATTTAACATATTTTCACGAAATAAAGCTCAAACTCGAGTACCAGCACTTCTCTCATAGCGGTCGCAAACCCGGGTCCCTATGGCTGAAAAAAAGTACGTTATCCTGTACCATGTTTGTTACTACTTTATTCTTTTTTTCAAAATAACGCATATTTCACTGCATTTCCCTACACTGACACACCACTAGGTTGCTTGCATATGACACCCGAGGATCACATATGCGTATTTTTACATAACACAAAGAGAAACTACCTAATTCTATCAAACTTATATATTTTTCTGAAATCGAAGTGTTATTTTGTCTTCTGCAGCGCTATATTTTGATGCACTCTGTATATATATTTTCGATGTCAGAACAAAATATGTTGTTTTCATATTCTACACATCAGGATAGGTACGAAAAGCACAAATTAGCAGAATAAAAATAAAATAATGAAGTTAGAAACATATATTCTACATACACGACTTTAACCCTTACCTTTTCAATGAGATCACATGACGCACACCTTCTGTCAAAAATTGATTCCAATTACCACGGAGCTATTCAATTTTATTTTAATTTTCTTATTTCACGTAAAAATGTTGGCTGGCAACCGCCTAACAATATATTATATGTCATTATGTGCATATTGAATTGTTACTAATTTTCGTGTATTATAATCTGTTTTGGTCTATATCTTAAGAACCATTTAACATATTTCCACGAAATAAAGCTCAAACTCGAGCACCAGCACTTATCTCATAGCGGTCGCAAACCCGGGTCCCTATGGCTGAAACAAAGTACCTTATTCTCTACCATGTTTGTTACTACTTTATTCTTTTTTTCAAAATAACGCATATTTCAATGCATTTCCCTACACTGACACACCACTAGGTTGCTTGCATATGACACCCGAGGATCACATATGCGTATTTTTACGTAACACAAAGAGAAACTACCTAATTATATCAAACTTTTAAAATTTTCTGAAATCGAAGTTTTATCTTATCTTCTGCAACGGTTTATTTTGATGCACCCTGTATATATATTTTCAATGTTAGAACAAAAAGAAAATGTTTTCATATTCTACACATCAGGATAGGTACGAAAGGCACAAATTAGCAGAAAAATCATAAAATAATGAAGTTAGAAACATATATTCTACATGAACAACTATAACCCTTACCTTTTCAATGAGATCACATGACGCTCACCTTCTGTCAAAAATTGATTCCAATTACCACAGAGCTATTCATTTTTTTTTTAATTTTCTTATTTCATGTAAAAATGTTGGCTGGCAACCGCCTAACAATATATTATATGTCATTATGTGCATATTGAATTGTTACTAATTGTCGTGTATTATAATCTATTTTGGTCTATATCTTAAGAACCATTTAACATATTTCCACGAAATAAAGCTCAAACTCGAGCACCAGCACTTATCTCATAGCGGTCGCAAACCCGGATCCCTATGGCTGAAACAAAGTACCTTATTCTCTACCATGTTTGTTACTACTTTATTCTTTTTTTCAAAATAACGCATATTTCAATGCATTTCCCTACACTGACACACCACTAGGTTGCTTGCATATGACACCCGAGGATCACATATGCGTATTTTTACGTAACACAAAGAGAAACTACCTAATTATATCAAACTTTTAAAATTTTCTGAAATCGAAGTTTTATCTTATCTTCTGCAACGGTTTATTTTGATGCACCCTGTATATATATTTTCAATGTTAGAACAAAAAAAAAATGTTTTCATATTCTACACATCAGGATAGGTACGAAAGGCACAAATTAGCAGAAAAATCATAAAATAATGAAGTTAGAAACATATATTCTACATGAACAACTATAACCCTTACCTTTTCAATGAGATCACATGACGCTCACCTTCTGTCAAAAATTGATTCCAATTACCACAGAGCTATTCATTTTTTTTTAATTTTCTTATTTCATGTAAAAATGTTGGCTGGCAACCGCCTAACAATATATTATATGTCATTATGTGCATATTGAATTGTTACTAATTGTCGTGTATTATAATCTATTTTGGTCTATATCTTAAGAACCATTTAACATATTTTCACGAAATAAAGCTCAAACTCGAGTACCAGCACTTCTCTCATATAGGTCGCAAACCCGGATCCCTATGGCTGAAAAAAAGTACCTTATCCTGTACCATGTTTGTTACTACTTTATTCTTTTTTTCAAAATAACGCATATTTCACTGCATTTCCCTACACTGACACACCACTAGGTTGCTTGCATATGACACCCGAGGATCACATATGCGTATTTTTACGTAACACAAAGAGAAACTACCTAATTCTATCAAACTTATATATTTTTCTGAAATCGAAGTGTTATTTTGTCTTCTGCAGCGCTATATTTTGATGCACCCTGTATATATATTTTCGATGTCAGAACAAAATATGTTGTTTTCATATTCTACACATCAGGATATGTACGAAAAGCACAAATTAGCAGAATAAAAATAAAATAATGAAGTTAGAAACATATATTTTACATAAACGACTTTAACCCTTACCTTTTCAATGAGATCACATGACGCACACCTTCTGTCAAAAATTGATTCCAATTACCACGGAGCTATTCAATTTTGTTTTAATTTTCTTATTTCACGTAAAAATGTTGGCTGGCAACCGCCTAACAATATATTACATGTCATTATGTGCATATTGAATTGTTACTAATTGTCGTGTATTATAATCTGTTTTGGTCTATATCTTAAGAACCATTTAACATATTTTCACGAAATAAAGCTCAAACTCGAGTACCAGCACTTCTCTCATAGCGGTCGCAAACCCGGGTCCCTATGGCTGAAACAAAGTACGTTATTCTCTACCATGTTTGTTACTACTTTATTCTTTTTTTCAAAATAACGCATATTTCAATGCATTTCCCTACACTGACACACCACTAGGTTGCTTGCATATGACACCCGAGGATCACATATGCGTATTTTTACGTAACACAAAGAGAAACTACCTAATTATATCAAACTTTTAAAATTTTCTGAAATCGAAGTTTTATCTTATCTTCTGCAACGGTTTATTTTGATGCACCCTGTATATATATTTTCAATGTTAGAACAAAAAAAAATGTTTTCATATTCTACACATCAGGATAGGTACGAAAGGCACAAATTAGCAGAATAAAAATAAAATAATGAAGTTAGAAACATATATTCTACATGAACGACTTTAACCCTTACCTTTTCAATGAGATCACATGACGCACACCTTCTGTCAAAAATTGATTCCAATTACCACGGAGCTATTCAATTTTATTTTAATTTTCTTATTTCACGTAAAAATGTTGGCTGGCAACCGCCTAACAATATATTATATGTCATTATGTGCATATTGAATTGTTACTAATTTTCGTGTATTATAATCTGTTTTGGTCTATATCTTAAGAACCATTTAACATATTTCCACGAAATAAAGCTCAAACTCGAGCACCAGCACTTATCTCATACCGGTCGCAAACCCGGGTCCCTATGGCTGAAACAAAGTACCTTATTCTCTACCATGTTTGTTACTACTTTATTCTTTTTTTCAAAATAACGCATATTTCACTGCATTTCCCTACACTGACACACCACTAGGTTGCTTGCATATGACACCCGAGGATCACATATGCGTATTTTTACGTAACACAAAGAGAAACTACCTAATTATATCAAACTTTTAAAATTTTCTGAAATCGAAGTTTTATCTTATCTTCTGCAACGGTTTATTTTGATGCACCCTGTATATATATTTTCAATGTTAGAACAAAAAAAATGTTTTCATATTCTACACATCAGGATAGGTACGAAAGGCACAAATTAGCAGAAAAATCATAAAATAATGAAGTTAGAAACATATATTCTACATGAACAACTATAACCCTTACCTTTTCAATGAGATCACATGACGCTCACCTTCTGTCAAAAATTGATTCCAATTACCACAGAGCTATTCATTTTTTTTTAATTTTCTTATTTCATGTAAAAATGTTGGCTGGCAACCGCCTAACAATATATTATATGTCATTATGTGCATATTGAATTGTTACTAATTGTCGTGTATTATAATCTATTTTGGTCTATATCTTAAGAACCATTTAACATATTTTCACGAAATAAAGCTCAAACTCGAGTACCAGCACTTCTCTCATATAGGTCGCAAACCCGGATCCCTATGGCTGAAAAAAAGTACGTTATCCTGTACCATGTTTGTTACTACTTTATTCTTTTTTTCAAAATAACGCATATTTCACTGCATTTCCCTACACTGACACACCACTAGGTTGCTTGCATATGACACCCGAGGATCACATATGCGTATTTTTACATAACACAAAGAGAAACTACCTAATTCTATCAAACTTATATATTTTTCTGAAATCGAAGTGTTATTTTGTCTTCTGCAGCGCTATATTTTGATGCACTCTGTATATATATTTTCGATGTCAGAACAAAATATGTTGTTTTCATATTCTACACATCAGGATAGGTACGAAAAGCACAAATTAGCAGAATAAAAATAAAATAATGAAGTTAGAAACATATATTCTACATGAACGACTTTAACCCTTACCTTTTCAATGAGATCACATGACGCACACCTTCTGTCAAAAATTGATTCCAATTACCACGGAGCTATTCAATTTTATTTTAATTTTCTTATTTCACGTAAAAATGTTGGCTGCAACCGCCTAACAATATATTATATGTCATTATGTGCATATTGAATTGTTACTAATTTTCGTGTATTATAATCTGTTTTGGTCTATATCTTAAGAACCATTTAACATATTTCCACGAAATAAAGCTCAAACTCGAGCACCAGCACTTATCTCATAGCGGTCGCAAACCCGGGTCCCTATGGCTGAAACAAAGTACCTTATTCTCTACCATGTTTGTTACTACTTTATTCTTTTTTTCAAAATAACGCATATTTCAATGCATTTCCCTACACTGACACACCACTAGGTTGCTTGCATATGACACCCGAGGATCACATATGCGTATTTTTACGTAACACAAAGAGAAACTACCTAATTATATCAAACTTTTAAAATTTTCTGAAATCGAAGTTTTATCTTATCTTCTGCAACGGTTTATTTTGATGCACCCTGTATATATATTTTCAACGTTAGAACAAAAAAAAAATGTTTTCATATTCTACACATCAGGATAGGTACGAAAGACACAAATTAGCAGAAAAATCATAAAATAATGAAGTTAGAAACATATATTCTACATGAACAACTATAACCCTTACCTTTTCAATGAGATCACATGACGCTCACCTTCTGTCAAAAATTGATTCCAATTACCACAGAGCTATTCATTTTTTTTTAATTTTCTTATTTCATGTAAAAATGTTGGCTGGCAACCGCCTAACAATATATTATATGTCATTATGTGCATATTGAATTGTTACTAATTGTCGTGTATTATAATCTATTTTGGTCTATATCTTAAGAACCATTTAACATATTTTCACGAAATAAAGCTCAAACTCGAGTACCAGCACTTCTCTCATATAGGTCGCAAACCCGTGTCCCTATGGCTGAAAAAAAGTACCTTATCCTGTACCATGTTTGTTACTACTTTATTCTTTTTTTCAAAATAACGCATATTTCACTGCATTTCCCTACACTGACACACCATTAGGTTGCTTGCATATGACACCCGAGGATCACATATGCGTATTTTTACGTAACACAAAGAGAAACTACCTAATTCTATCAAACTTATATATTATTCTGAAATCGAAGTGTTATTTTGTCTTCTGCAGCGCTATATTTTGATGCACCCTGTATATATATTTTCGATGTCAGAACAAAATATGTTGTTTTCATATTCTACACATCAGGATAGGTACGAAAGGCACAAATTAGCAGAAAAATCATAAAATAATGAAGTTAGAAACATATATTCTACATGAACAACTATAACCCTTACCTTTTCAATGAGATCACATGACGCTCACCTTCTGTCAAAAATTGATTCCAATTACCACAGAGCTATTCATTTTTTTTTAATTTTCTTATTTCATGTAAAAATGTTGGCTGGCAACTGCCTAACAATATATTATATGTCATTATGTGCATATTGAATTGTTACTAATTGTCGTGTATTATAATCTATTTTGGTCTATATCTTAAGAACCATTTAACATATTTTCACGAAATAAAGCTCAAACTCGAGTACCAGCACTTCTCTCATATAGGTCGCAAACCCGGGTCCCTATGGCTGAAAAAAAGTACCTTATCCTGTACCATGTTTGTTACTACTTTATTCTTTTTTTCAAAATAACGCATATTTCACTGCATTTCCCTACACTGACACACCACTAGGTTTCTTGCATATGACACCCGAGGATCACATATGCGTATTTTTACGTAACACAAAGAGAAACTACCTAATTCTATCAAACTTATATATTTTTCTGAAATCGAAGTGTTATTTTGTCTTCTGCAGCGCTATATTTTGATGCACCCTGTATATATATTTTCGATGTCAGAACAAAATATGTTGTTTTCATATTCTACACATCAGGATATGTACGAAAAGCACAAATTAGCAGAATAAAAATAAAATAATGAAGTTAGAAACATATATTCTACATGAACGACTTTAACCCTTACCTTTTCAATGAGATCACCTGACGCACACCTTCTGTCAAAAATTGATTCCAATTACCACGGAGCTATTCAACTTTGTTTTAATTTTCTTATTTCACGTAAAAATGTTGGCTGGCAACCGCCTAACAATATATTATATGTCATTATGTGCATATTGAATTGTTACTAATTTTCGTGTATTATAATCTGTTTTGGTCTATATCTTAAGAACCATTTAACATATTTTCACGAAATAAAGCTCAAACTCGAGCACCAGCACTTCTCTCATAGCGGTCGCAAACCCGGTGTCCCTATGGCTGAAACAAAGTACCTTATTCTCTACCATGTTTGTTACTACTTTATTCTTTTTTTCAAAATAACGCTTTCTTCAATGCATTTCCCTACACTGACACACCACTAGGTTGCTTGCATATGACACCCGAGGATCACATATGCGTATTTTTACGTAACACAAAGAGAATCTACCTAATTAAATCAAACTTTTAAAATTTTCTGAAATCGAAGTTTTATCTTATCTTCTGCAACGGGTTATTTTGATGCACCCTGTATATATATTTTCAATGTTAGAACAAAAAAAATGTTTTCATATTTTACACATCAGGATAGGTACGAAAGGCACAAATTAGCAGAAAAATCATAAAATAATGAAGTTAGAAACATATATTCTACATGAACAACTATAACCCTTACCTTTTCAATGAGATCACATGACGCTCACCTTCTGTCAAAAATTGATTCCAATTACCACAGAGCTATTCATTTTTTTTTTAATTTTCTTATTTCATGTAAAAATGTTGGCTGGCAACCGCCTAACAATATATTATATGTCATTATGTGCATATTGAATTGTTACTAATTGTCGTGTATTATAATCTATTTTGGTCTATATCTTAAGAACCATTTAACATATTTTCACGAAATAAAGCTCAAACTCGAGTACCAGCACTTCTCTCATATAGGTCGCAAACCCGGGTCCCTATGGCTGAAACAAAGTACCTTATTCTCTACCATGTTTGTTACTACTTTATTCTTTTTTTTCAAAATAACGCATATTTCACTGCATTTCCCTACACTGACACACCACTAGGTTGCTTGCATATGACACCCGAGGATCACATATGCGTATTTTTACGTAACACAAAGAGAAACTACCTAATTATATCAAACTTTTAAAATTTTCTGAAATCGAAGTTTTATCTTATCTTCTGCAACGGGTTATTTTGATGCACCCTGTATATATATTTTCGATGTCAGAACAAAATATGTTGTTTTCATATTCTACACATCAGGATAGGTACGAAAAGCACAAATTAGCAGAATAAAAATAAAATAATGAAGTTAGAAACATATATTCTACATGAACAACTTTAACCCTTACCTTTTCAATGAGATCACATGACGCACACCTTCTGTCAAAAATTGATTCCAATTACCACGGAGCTATTCAATTTTGTTTTAATTTTCTTATTTCATGTAAAAATGTTGGCTGGCAACCGCCTAACAATATATTATATGTCATTTTGTGCATATTGAATTGTTACTAATTTTCGTGTATTATAATCTATTTTGGTCTATATCTTAAGAACCATTTAACATATTTTCACGAAATAAAGCTCAAACTCGAGTACCAGCACTTCTCTCATATAGGTCGCAAACCCGGATCCCTATGGCTGAAAAAAAGTACCTTATTCTCTACCATGTTTGTCACTACTTTATTCTTTTTTTCAAAATAACGCATATTTCACTGCATTTCCCTACACTGACACACCACTAGGTTGCTTGCATATGACACCCGAGGATCACATATGCGTATTTTTACGTAACACAAAGAGAAACTACCTAATTATATCAAACTTTTAAAATTTTCTGAAATCGAAGTTTTATCTTATCTTCTGCAACGGGTTATTTTGATGCACCCTGTATATATATTTTCAATGTTAGAACAAAAAAAATGTTTTCATATTCTACACATCAGGATAGGTACGAAAGGCACAAATTAGCAGAAAAATCATAAAATAATGAAGTTAGAAACATATATTCTACATGAACAACTATAACCCTTACCTTTTCAATGAGATCACATGACGCTCACCTTCTGTCAAAAATTGATTCCAATTACCACAGAGCTATTCATTTTTTTTTAATTTTCTTATTTCATGTAAAAATGTTGCCTGGCAACCGCCTAACAATATATTATATGTCATTATGTGCATATTGAATTGTTACTAATTGTCGTGTATTATAATCTATTTTGGTCTATATCTTAAGAACCATTTAACATATTTTCACGAAATAAAGCTCAAACTCGAGTACCAGCACTTCTCTCATATAGGTCGCAAACCCGGGTCCCTATGGCTGAAAAAAAGTACCTTATCCTGTACCATGTTTGTTACTACTTTATTCTTTTTTTCAAAATAACGCATATTTCACTGCATTTCCCTACACTGACACACCATTAGGTTGCTTGCATATGACACCCGAGGATCACATATGCGTATTTTTACGTAACACAAAGAGAAACTACCTAATTCTATCAAACTTATATATTATTCTGAAATCGAAGTGTTATTTTGTCTTCTGCAGCGCTATATTTTGATGCACCCTGTATATATATTTTCGATGTCAGAACAAAATATGTTGTTTTCATATTCTACACATCAGGATAGGTACGAAAGGCACAAATTAGCAGAAAAATCATAAAATAATGAAGTTAGAAACATATATTCTACATGAACAACTATAACCCTTACCTTTTCAATGAGATCACATGACGCTCACCTTCTGTCAAAAATTGATTCCAATTACCACAGAGCTATTCATTTTTTTTAATTTTCTTATTTCATGTAAAAATGTTGGCTGGCAACCGCCTAACAATATATTATATGTCATTATGTGCATATTGAATTGTTACTAATTGTCGTGTATTATAATCTGTTTTGGTCTATATCTTAAGAACCATTTAACATATTTCCACGAAATAAAGCTCAAACTCGAGTACCAGCACTTCTCTCATAGCGGTCGCAAACCCGGGTCCCTATGGCTGAAACAAAGTACCTTATTCTCTACCATGTTTGTTACTACTTTATTCTTTTTTTCAAAATAACGCATATTTCAATGCATTTCCCTACACTGACACACCACTAGGTTGCTTGCATATGACACCCGAGGATCACATATGCGTATTTTTACGTAACACAAAGAGAAACTACCTAATTATATCAAACTTTTAAAATTTTCTGAAATCGAAGTTTTATCTTATCTTCTGCAACGGTTTATTTTGATGCACCCTGTATATATATTTTCAATGTTAGAACAAAAAAAAATGTTTTCATATTCTACACATCAGGATAGGTACGAAAGGCACAAATTAGCAGAAAAATCATAAAATAATGAAGTTAGAAACATATATTCTACATGAACAACTATAACCCTTACCTTTTCAATGAGATCACATGACGCTCACCTTCTGTCAAAAATTGATTCCAATTACCACAGAGCTATTCATTTTTTTTTTAATTTTCTTATTTCATGTAAAAATGTTGGCTGGCAACCGCCTAACAATATATTATATGTCATTATGTGCATATTGAATTGTTACTAATTGTCGTGTATTATAATCTATTTTGGTCTATATCTTAAGAACCATTTAACATATTTTCACGAAATAAAGCTCAAACTTGAGTACCAGCACTTCTCTCATATAGGTCGCAAACCCGGGTCCCTATGGCTGAAAAAAAGTACCTTATCCTGTACCATGTTTGTTACTACTTTATTCTTTTTTTCAAAATAACGCATATTTCACTGCATTTCCCTACACTGACACACCACTAGGTTGCTTGCATATGACACCCGAGGATCACATATGCGTATTTTTACGTAACACAAAGAGAAACTACCTAATTCTATCAAACTTATATATTTTTCTGAAATCGAAGTGTTATTTTGTCTTCTGCAGCGCTATATTTTGATGCACCCTGTATATATATTTTCGATGTTAGAACAAAATATGTTGTTTTCATATTCTACACATCAGGATATGTACGAAAAGCACAAATTAGCAGAATAAAAATAAAATAATGAAGTTAGAAACATATATTCTACATGAACGACTTTAACCCTTACCTTTTTAATGAGATCACATGACGCACACCTTCTGTCAAAAATTGATTCCAATTACCACGGAGCTATTCAATTTTATTTTAATTTTCTTATTTCACGTAAAAATGTTGGCTGGCAACCGCCTAACAATATATTATATGTCATTATGTGCATATTGAATTGTTACTAATTTTCGTGTATTATAATCTGTTTTGGTCTATATCTTAAGAACCATTTAACATATTTCCACGAAATAAAGCTCAAACTCGAGTACCAGCACTTCTCTCATATAGGTCGCAAACCCGGATCCCTATGGCTGAAAAAAAGTACGTTATCCTGTACCATGTTTGTTACTACTTTATTCTTTTTTTCAAAATAACGCATATTTCACTGCATTTCCCTACACTGACACACCACTAGGTTGCTTGCATATGACACCCGAGGATCACATATGCGTATTTTTACATAACACAAAGAGAAACTACCTAATTCTATCAAACTTATATATTTTTCTGAAATCGAAGTGTTATTTTGTCTTCTGCAGCGCTATATTTTGATGCACTCTGTATATATATTTTCGATGTCAGAACAAAATATGTTGTTTTCATATTCTACACATCAGGATAGGTACGAAAAGCACAAATTAGCAGAATAAAAATAAAATAATGAAGTTAGAAACATATATTCTACATGAACGACTTTAACCCTTACCTTTTCAATGAGATCACATGACGCACACCTTCTGTCAAAAATTGATTCCAATTACCACGGAGCTATTCAATTTTATTTTAATTTTCTTATTTCACGTAAAAATGTTGGCTGGCAACCGCCTAACAATATATTATATGTCATTATGTGCATATTGAATTGTTACTAATTTTCGTGTATTATAATCTGTTTTGGTCTATATCTTAAGAACCATTTAACATATTTCCACGAAATAAAGCTCAAACTCGAGCACCAGCACTTATCTCATAGCGGTCGCAAACCCGGGTCCCTATGGCTGAAACAAAGTACCTTATTCTCTACCATGTTTGTTACTACTTTATTCTTTTTTTCAAAATAACGCATATTTCAATGCATTTCCCTACACTGACACACCACTAGGTTGCTTGCATATGACACCCGAGGATCACATATGCGTATTTTTACGTAACACAAAGAGAAACTACCTAATTATATCAAACTTTTAAAATTTTCTGAAATCGAAGTTTTATCTTATCTTCTGCAACGGTTTATTTTGATGCACCCTGTATATATATTTTCAACGTTAGAACAAAAAAAAATGTTTTCATATTCTACACATCAGGATAGGTACGAAAGGCACAAATTAGCAGAAAAATCATAAAATAATGAAGTTAGAAACATATATTCTACATGAACAACTATAACCCTTACCTTTTCAATGAGATCACATGACGCTCACCTTCTGTCAAAAATTGATTCCAATTACCACAGAGCTAATCATTTTTTTTTAATTTTCTTATTTCATGTAAAAATGTTGGCTGGCAACCGCCTAACAATATATTATATGTCATTATGTGCATATTGAATTGTTACTAATTGTCGTGTATTATAATCTATTTTGGTCTATATCTTAAGAACCATTTAACATATTTTCACGAAATAAAGCTCAAACTCGAGTACCAGCACTTCTCTCATATAGGTCGCAAACCCGGGTCCCTATGGCTGAAACAAA
This sequence comes from Thermobia domestica, assembly GCF_964235325.1. Lineage (NCBI taxonomy): Eukaryota > Metazoa > Arthropoda > Insecta > Zygentoma > Lepismatidae > Thermobia > Thermobia domestica. Next base: position 218,259 of record NW_027655983.1, read on the forward strand.
GTACCTTATTCTCTACCATGTTTGTTACTACTTTATTCTTTTTTTTCAAAATAACGCATATTTCACTGCATTTCCCTACACTGACATACCACTAGGTTGCTTGCATATGACACCCGAGGATCACATATGCGTATTTTTACGTAACACAAAGAGAAACTACCTAATTATATCAAACTTTTAAAATTTTCTGAAATCGAAGTTTTATCTTATCTTCTGCAACGGGTTATTTTGATGCACCCTGTATATATATTTTCGATGTCAGAACAAAATATGTTGTTTTCATATTCTACACATCAGGATAGGTACGAAAAGCACAAATTAGCAGAATAAAAATAAAATAATGAAGTTAGAAACATATATTCTACATGAACAACTTTAACCCTTACCTTTTCAATGAGATCACATGACGCACACCTTCTGTCAAAAATTGATTCCAATTACCACGGAGCTATTCAATTTTGTTTTAATTTTCTTATTTCATGTAAAAATGTTGGCTGGCAACCGCCTAACAATATATTATATGTCATTTTGTGCATATTGAATTGTTACTAATTTTCGTGTATTATAATCTATTTTGGTCTATATCTTAAGAACCATTTAACATATTTTCACGAAATAAAGCTCAAACTCGAGTACCAGCACTTCTCTCATATAGGTCGCAAACCCGGATCCCTATGGCTGAAAAAAAGTACCTTATTCTCTACCATGTTTGTCACTACTTTATTCTTTTTTTCAAAATAACGCATATTTCACTGCATTTCCCTACACTGACACACCACTAGGTTGCTTGCATATGACACCCGAGGATCACATATGCGTATTTTTACGTAACACAAAGAGAAACTACCTAATTATATCAAACTTTTAAAATTTTCTGAAATCGAAGTTTTATCTTATCTTCTGCAACGGGTTATTTTGATGCACCCTGTATATATATTTTCAATGTTAGAACAAAAAAAATGTTTTCATATTCTACACATCAGGATAGGTACGAAAGGCACAAATTAGCAGAAAAATCATAAAATAATGAAGTTAGAAACATATATTCTACATGAACAACTATAACCCTTACCTTTTCAATGAGATCACATGACGCTCACCTTCTGTCAAAAATTGATTCCAATTACCACAGAGCTATTCATTTTTTTTTAATTTTCTTATTTCATGTAAAAATGTTGCCTGGCAACCGCCTAACAATATATTATATGTCATTATGTGCATATTGAATTGTTACTAATTGTCGTGTATTATAATCTATTTTGGTCTATATCTTAAGAACCATTTAACATATTTTCACGAAATAAAGCTCAAACTCGAGTACCAGCACTTCTCTCATATAGGTCGCAAACCCGGGTCCCTATGGCTGAAAAAAAGTACCTTATCCTGTACCATGTTTGTTACTACTTTATTCTTTTTTTCAAAATAACGCATATTTCACTGCATTTCCCTACACTGACACACCATTAGGTTGCTTGCATATGACACCCGAGGATCACATATGCGTATTTTTACGTAACACAAAGAGAAACTACCTAATTCTATCAAACTTATATATTATTCTGAAATCGAAGTGTTATTTTGTCTTCTGCAGCGCTATATTTTGATGCACCCTGTATATATATTTTCGATGTCAGAACAAAATATGTTGTTTTCATATTCTACACATCAGGATAGGTACGAAAGGCACAAATTAGCAGAAAAATCATAAAATAATGAAGTTAGAAACATATATTCTACATGAACAACTATAACCCTTACCTTTTCAATGAGATCACATGACGCTCACCTTCTGTCAAAAATTGATTCCAATTACCACAGAGCTATTCATTTTTTTTAATTTTCTTATTTCATGTAAAAATGTTGGCTGGCAACCGCCTAACAATATATTATATGTCATTATGTGCATATTGAATTGTTACTAATTGTCGTGTATTATAATCTGTTTTGGTCTATATCTTAAGAACCATTTAACATATTTCCACGAAATAAAGCTCAAACTCGAGTACCAGCACTTCTCTCATAGCGGTCGCAAACCCGGGTCCCTATGGCTGAAACAAAGTACCTTATTCTCTACCATGTTTGTTACTACTTTATTCTTTTTTTCAAAATAACGCATATTTCAATGCATTTCCCTACACTGACACACCACTAGGTTGCTTGCATATGACACCCGAGGATCACATATGCGTATTTTTACGTAACACAAAGAGAAACTACCTAATTATATCAAACTTTTAAAATTTTCTGAAATCGAAGTTTTATCTTATCTTCTGCAACGGTTTATTTTGATGCACCCTGTATATATATTTTCAATGTTAGAACAAAAAAAAATGTTTTCATATTCTACACATCAGGATAGGTACGAAAGGCACAAATTAGCAGAAAAATCATAAAATAATGAAGTTAGAAACATATATTCTACATGAACAACTATAACCCTTACCTTTTCAATGAGATCACATGACGCTCACCTTCTGTCAAAAATTGATTCCAATTACCACAGAGCTATTCATTTTTTTTTTAATTTTCTTATTTCATGTAAAAATGTTGACTGGCAACCGCCTAACAATATATTATATGTCATTATGTGCATATTGAATTGTTACTAATTGTCGTGTATTATAATCTATTTTGGTCTATATCTTAAGAACCATTTAACATATTTTCACGAAATAAAGCTCAAACTTGAGTACCAGCACTTCTCTCATATAGGTCGCAAACCCGGGTCCCTATGGCTGAAAAAAAGTACCTTATCCTGTACCATGTTTGTTACTACTTTATTCTTTTTTTCAAAATAACGCATATTTCACTGCATTTCCCTACACTGACACACCACTAGGTTGCTTGCATATGACACCCGAGGATCACATATGCGTATTTTTACGTAACACAAAGAGAAACTACCTAATTCTATCAAACTTATATATTTTTCTGAAATCGAAGTGTTATTTTGTCTTCTGCAGCGCTATATTTTGATGCACCCTGTATATATATTTTCGATGTTAGAACAAAATATGTTGTTTTCATATTCTACACATCAGGATATGTACGAAAAGCACAAATTAGCAGAATAAAAATAAAATAATGAAGTTAGAAACATATATTCTACATGAACGACTTTAACCCTTACCTTTTTAATGAGATCACATGACGCACACCTTCTGTCAAAAATTGATTCCAATTACCACGGAGCTATTCAATTTTATTTTAATTTTCTTATTTCACGTAAAAATGTTGGCTGGCAACCGCCTAACAATATATTATATGTCATTATGTGCATATTGAATTGTTACTAATTTTCGTGTATTATAATCTGTTTTGGTCTATATCTTAAGAACCATTTAACATATTTCCACGAAATAAAGCTCAAACTCGAGTACCAGCACTTCTCTCATATAGGTCGCAAACCCGGATCCCTATGGCTGAAAAAAAGTACGTTATCCTGTACCATGTTTGTTACTACTTTATTCTTTTTTTCAAAATAACGCATATTTCACTGCATTTCCCTACACTGACACACCACTAGGTTGCTTGCATATGACACCCGAGGATCACATATGCGTATTTTTACATAACACAAAGAGAAACTACCTAATTCTATCAAACTTATATATTTTTCTGAAATCGAAGTGTTATTTTGTCTTCTGCAGCGCTATATTTTGATGCACTCTGTATATATATTTTCGATGTCAGAACAAAATATGTTGTTTTCATATTCTACACATCAGGATAGGTACGAAAAGCACAAATTAGCAGAATAAAAATAAAATAATGAAGTTAGAAACATATATTCTACATGAACGACTTTAACCCTTACCTTTTCAATGAGATCACATGACGCACACCTTCTGTCAAAAATTGATTCCAATTACCACGGAGCTATTCAATTTTATTTTAATTTTCTTATTTCACGTAAAAATGTTGGCTGGCAACCGCCTAACAATATATTATATGTCATTATGTGCATATTGAATTGTTACTAATTTTCGTGTATTATAATCTGTTTTGGTCTATATCTTAAGAACCATTTAACATATTTCCACGAAATAAAGCTCAAACTCGAGCACCAGCACTTATCTCATAGCGGTCGCAAACCCGGGTCCCTATGGCTGAAACAAAGTACCTTATTCTCTACCATGTTTGTTACTACTTTATTCTTTTTTTCAAAATAACGCATATTTCAATGCATTTCCCTACACTGACACACCACTAGGTTGCTTGCATATGACACCCGAGGATCACATATGCGTATTTTTACGTAACACAAAGAGAAACTACCTAATTATATCAAACTTTTAAAATTTTCTGAAATCGAAGTTTTATCTTATCTTCTGCAACGGTTTATTTTGATGCACCCTGTATATATATTTTCAACGTTAGAACAAAAAAAAATGTTTTCATATTCTACACATCAGGATAGGTACGAAAGGCACAAATTAGCAGAAAAATCATAAAATAATGAAGTTAGAAACATATATTCTACATGAACAACTATAACCCTTACCTTTTCAATGAGATCACATGACGCTCACCTTCTGTCAAAAATTGATTCCAATTACCACAGAGCTATTCATTTTTTTTTAATTTTCTTATTTCATGTAAAAATGTTGGCTGGCAACCGCCTAACAATATATTATATGTCATTATGTGCATATTGAATTGTTACTAATTGTCGTGTATTATAATCTATTTTGGTCTATATCTTAAGAACCATTTAACATATTTTCACGAAATAAAGCTCAAACTCGAGTACCAGCACTTCTCTCATATAGGTCGCAAACCCGTGTCCCTATGGCTGAAAAAAAGTACCTTATCCTGTACCATGTTTGTTACTACTTTATTCTTTTTTTCAAAATAACGCATATTTCACTGCATTTCCCTACACTGACACACCATTAGGTTGCTTGCATATGACACCCGAGGATCACATATGCGTATTTTTACGTAACACAAAGAGAAACTACCTAATTCTATCAAACTTATATATTATTCTGAAATCGAAGTGTTATTTTGTCTTCTGCAGCGCTATATTTTGATGCACCCTGTATATATATTTTCGATGTCAGAACAAAATATGTTGTTTTCATATTCTACACATCAGGATAGGTACGAAAGGCACAAATTAGCAGAAAAATCATAAAATAATGAAGTTAGAAACATATATTCTACATGAACAACTATAACCCTTACCTTTTCAATGAGATCACATGACGCTCACCTTCTGTCAAAAATTGATTCCAATTACCACAGAGCTATTCATTTTTTTTTAATTTTCTTATTTCATGTAAAAATGTTGGCTGGCAACCGCCTAACAATATATTATATGTCATTATGTGCATATTGAATTGTTACTAATTGTCGTGTATTATAATCTATTTTGGTCTATATCTTAAGAACCATTTAACATATTTTCACGAAATAAAGCTCAAACTCGAGTACCAGCACTTCTCTCATATAGGTCGCAAACCCGGGTCCCTATGGCTGAAAAAAAGTACCTTATCCTGTACCATGTTTGTTACTACTTTATTCTTTTTTTCAAAATAACGCATATTTCACTGCATTTCCCTACACTGACACACCACTAGGTTTCTTGCATATGACACCCGAGGATCACATATGCGTATTTTTACGTAACACAAAGAGAAACTACCTAATTCTATCAAACTTATATATTTTTCTGAAATCGAAGTGTTATTTTGTCTTCTGCAGCGCTATATTTTGATGCACCCTGTATATATATTTTCGATGTCAGAACAAAATATGTTGTTTTCATATTCTACACATCAGGATATGTACGAAAAGCACAAATTAGCAGAATAAAAATAAAATAATGAAGTTAGAAACATATATTCTACATGAACGACTTTAACCCTTACCTTTTCAATGAGATCACCTGACGCACACCTTCTGTCAAAAATTGATTCCAATTACCACGGAGCTATTCAACTTTGTTTTAATTTTCTTATTTCACGTAAAAATGTTGGCTGGCAACCGCCTAACAATATATTATATGTCATTATGTGCATATTGAATTGTTACTATTTTTCGTGTATTATAATCTGTTTTGGTCTATATCTTAAGAACCATTTAACATATTTTCACGAAATAAAGCTCAAACTCGAGCACCAGCACTTCTCTCATAGCGGTCGCAAACCCGGTGTCCCTATGGCTGAAACAAAGTACCTTATTCTCTACCATGTTTGTTACTACTTTATTCTTTTTTTCAAAATAACGCATATTTCAATGCATTTCCCTACACTGACACACCACTAGGTTGCTTGCATATGACACCCGAGGATCACATATGCGTATTTTTACGTAACACAAAGAGAATCTACCTAATTAAATCAAACTTTTAAAATTTTCTGAAATCGAAGTTTTATCTTATCTTCTGCAACGGGTTATTTTGATGCACCCTGTATATATATTTTCAATGTTAGAACAAAAAAAATGTTTTCATATTTTACACATCAGGATAGGTACGAAAGGCACAAATTAGCAGAAAAATCATAAAATAATGAAGTTAGAAACATATATTCTACATGAACAACTATAACCCTTACCTTTTCAATGAGATCACATGACGCTCACCTTCTGTCAAAAATTGATTCCAATTACCACAGAGCTATTCATTTTTTTTTTAATTTTCTTATTTCATGTAAAAATGTTGGCTGGCAACCGCCTAACAATATATTGTATGTCATTATGTGCATATTGAATTGTTACTAATTGTCGTGTATTATAATCTATTTTGGTCTATATCTTAAGAACCATTTAACATATTTTCACGAAATAAAGCTCAAACTCGAGTACCAGCACTTCTCTCATATAGGTCGCAAACCCGGGTCCCTATGGCTGAAACAAAGTACCTTATTCTCTACCATGTTTGTTACTACTTTATTCTTTTTTTTCAAAATAACGCATATTTCACTGCATTTCCCTACACTGACACACCACTAGGTTGCTTGCATATGACACCCGAGGATCACATATGCGTATTTTTACGTAACACAAAGAGAAACTACCTAATTATATCAAACTTTTAAAATTTTCTGAAATCGAAGTTTTATCTTATCTTCTGCAACGGGTTATTTTGATGCACCCTGTATATATATTTTCGATGTCAGAACAAAATATGTTGTTTTCATATTCTACACATCAGGATAGGTACGAAAAGCACAAATTAGCAGAATAAAAATAAAATAATGAAGTTAGAAACATATATTCTACATGAACAACTTTAACCCTTACCTTTTCAATGAGATCACATGACGCACACCTTCTGTCAAAAATTGATTCCAATTACCACGGAGCTATTCAATTTTGTTTTAATTTTCTTATTTCATGTAAAAATGTTGGCTGGCAACCGCCTAACAATATATTATATGTCATTTTGTGCATATTGAATTGTTACTAATTTTCGTGTATTATAATCTATTTTGGTCTATATCTTAAGAACCATTTAACATATTTTCACGAAATAAAGCTCAAACTCGAGTACCAGCACTTCTCTCATATAGGTCGCAAACCCGGATCCCTATGGCTGAAAAAAAGTACCTTATTCTCTACCATGTTTGTTACTACTTTATTCTTTTTTTCAAAATAACGCATATTTCACTGCATTTCCCTACACTGACACACCACTAGGTTGCTTGCATATGACACCCGAGGATCACATATGCGTATTTTTACGTAACACAAAGAGAAACTACCTAATTATATCAAACTTTTAAAATTTTCTGAAATCGAAGTTTTATCTTATCTTCTGCAACGGGTTATTTTGATGCACCCTGTATATATATTTTCAATGTTAGAACAAAAAAAATGTTTTCATATTCTACACATCAGGATAGGTACGAAAGGCACAAATTAGCAGAAAAATCATAAAATAATGAAGTTAGAAACATATATTCTACATGAACAACTATAACCCTTACCTTTTCAATGAGATCACATGACGCTCACCTTCTGTCAAAAATTGATTCCAATTACCACAGAGCTATTCATTTTTTTTTTAATTTTCTTATTTCATGTAAAAATGTTGGCTGGCAACCGCCTAACAATATATTATATGTCATTATGTGCATATTGAATTGTTACTAATTGTCGTGTATTATAATCTATTTTGGTCTATATCTTAAGAACCATTTAACATATTTTCACGAAATAAAGCTCAAACTTGAGTACCAGCACTTCTCTCATATAGGTCGCAAACCCGGGTCCCTATGGCTGAAAAAAAGTACCTTATCCTGTACCATGTTTGTTACTACTTTATTCTTTTTTTCAAAATAACGCATATTTCACTGCATTTCCCTACACTGACACACCACTAGGTTGCTTGCATATGACACCCGAGGATCACATATGCGTATTTTTACGTAACACAAAGAGAAACTACCTAATTCTATCAAACTTATATATTTTTCTGAAATCGAAGTGTTATTTTGTCTTCTGCAGCGCTATATTTTGATGCACCCTGTATATATATTTTCGATGTTAGAACAAAATATGTTGTTTTCATATTCTACACATCAGGATATGTACGAAAAGCACAAATTAGCAGAATAAAAATAAAATAATGAAGTTAGAAACATATATTCTACATGAACGACTTTAACCCTTACCTTTTTAATGAGATCACATGACGCACACCTTCTGTCAAAAATTGATTCCAATTACCACGGAGCTATTCAATTTTATTTTAATTTTCTTATTTCACGTAAAAATGTTGGCTGGCAACCGCCTAACAATATATTATATGTCATTATGTGCATATTGAATTGTTACTAATTTTCGTGTATTATAATCTGTTTTGGTCTATATCTTAAGAACCATTTAACATATTTCCACGAAATAAAGCTCAAACTCGAGCACCAGCACTTATCTCATAGCGGTCGCAAACCCGGGTCCCTATGGCTGAAACAAAGTACCTTATTCTCTACCATGTTTGTTACTACTTTATTCTTTTTTTCAAAATAACGCATATTTCAATGCATTTCCCTACACTGACACACCACTAGGTTGCTTGCATATGACACCCGAGGATCACATATGCGTATTTTTACGTAACACAAAGAGAAACTACCTAATTATATCAAACTTTTAAAATTTTCTGAAATCGAAGTTTTATCTTATCTTCTGCAACGGTTTATTTTGATGCACCCTGTATATATATTTTCAATGTTAGAACAAAAAAAAATGTTTTCATATTCTACACATCAGGATAGGTACGAAAGGCACAAATTAGCAGAAAAATCATAAAATAATGAAGTTAGAAACATATATTCTACATGAACAACTATAACCCTTACCTTTTCAATGAGATCACATGACGCTCACCTTCTGTCAAATTTGATTCCAATTACCACAGAGCTATTCATTTTTTTTAATTTTCTTATTTCATTTAAAAATGTTGGCTGGCAACCGCCTAACAATATATTATATGTCATTATGTGCATATTGAATTGTTACTAATTGTCGTGTATTATAATCTATTTTGGTCTATATCTTAAGAACCATTTAACATATTTTCACGAAATAAAGCTCAAACTCGAGTACCAGCACTTCTCTCATATAGGTCGCAAACCCGGATCCCTATGGCTGAAAAAAAGTACCTTATTCTCTACCATGTTTGTTACTACTTTATTCTTTTTTTCAAAATAACGCATATTTCACTGCATTTCCCTACACTGACACACCACTAGGTTGCTTGCATATGACACCCGAGGATCACATATGCGTATTTTTACGTAACACAAAGAGAAACTACCTAATTATATCAAACTTTTAAAATTTTCTGAAATCGAAGTTTTATCTTATCTTCTGCAACGGGTTATTTTGATGCACCCTGTATATATATTTTCAATGTTAGAACAAAAAAAATGTTTTCATATTCTACACATCAGGATAGGTACGAAAGGCACAAATTAGCAGAAAAATCATAAAATAATGAAGTTAGAAACATATATTCTACATGAACAACTATAACCCTTACCTTTTCAATGAGATCACATGACGCTCACCTTCTGTCAAAAATTGATTCCAATTACCACAGAGCTATTCATTTTTTTTTAATTTTCTTATTTCATGTAAAAATGTTGCCTGGCAACCGCCTAACAATATATTATATGTCATTATGTGCATATTGAATTGTTACTAATTGTCGTGTATTATAATCTATTTTGGTCTATATCTTAAGAACCATTTAACATATTTTCACGAAATAAAGCTCAAACTCGAGTACCAGCACTTCTCTCATATAGGTCGCAAACCCGGGTCCCTATGGCTGAAAAAAAGTACCTTATCCTGTACCATGTTTGTTACTACTTTATTCTTTTTTTCAAAATAACGCATATTTCACTGCATTTCCCTACACTGACACACCATTAGGTTGCTTGCATATGACACCCGAGGATCACATATGCGTATTTTTACGTAACACAAAGAGAAACTACCTAATTCTATCAAACTTATATATTATTCTGAAATCGAAGTGTTATTTTGTCTTCTGCAGCGCTATATTTTGATGCACCCTGTATATATATTTTCGATGTCAGAACAAAATATGTTGTTTTCATATTCTACACATCAGGATAGGTACGAAAGGCACAAATTAGCAGAAAAATCATAAAATAATGAAGTTAGAAACATATATTCTACATGAACAACTATAACCCTTACCTTTTCAATGAGATCACATGACGCTCACCTTCTGTCAAAAATTGATTCCAATTACCACAGAGCTATTCATTTTTTTTAATTTTCTTATTTCATGTAAAAATGTTGGCTGGCAACCGCCTAACAATATATTATATGTCATTATGTGCATATTGAATTGTTACTAATTGTCGTGTATTATAATCTGTTTTGGTCTATATCTTAAGAACCATTTAACATATTTCCACGAAATAAAGCTCAAACTCGAGTACCAGCACTTCTCTCATAGCGGTCGCAAACCCGGGTCCCTATGGCTGAAACAAAGTACCTTATTCTCTACCATGTTTGTTACTACTTTATTCTTTTTTTCAAAATAACGCATATTTCAATGCATTTCCCTACACTGACACACCACTAGGTTGCTTGCATATGACACCCGAGGATCACATATGCGTATTTTTACGTAACACAAAGAGAAACTACCTAATTATATCAAACTTTTAAAATTTTCTGAAATCGAAGTTTTATCTTATCTTCTGCAACGGTTTATTTTGATGCACCCTGTATATATATTTTCAATGTTAGAACAAAAAAAAATGTTTTCATATTCTACACATCAGGATAGGTACGAAAGGCACAAATTAGCAGAAAAATCATAAAATAATGAAGTTAGAAACATATATTCTACATGAACAACTATAACCCTTACCTTTTCAATGAGATCACATGACGCTCACCTTCTGTCAAAAATTGATTCCAATTACCACAAAGCTATTCATTTTTTTTAATTTTCTTATTTCATTTAAAAATGTTGGCTGGCAACCGCCTAACAATATATTATATGTCATTATGTGCATATTGAATTGTTACTAATTGTCGTGTATTATAATCTATTTTGGTCTATATCTTAAGAACCATTTAACATATTTTCACGAAATAAAGCTCAAACTCGAGTACCAGCACTTCTCTCATATAGGTCGCAAACCCGGATCCCTATGGCTGAAAAAAAGTACCTTATTCTCTACCATGTTTGTTACTACTTTATTCTTTTTTTCAAAATAACGCATATTTCACTGCATTTCCCTACACTGACACACCACTAGGTTGCTTGCATATGACACCCGAGGATCACATATGCGTATTTTTACGTAACACAAAGAGAAACTACCTAATTATATCAAACTTTTAAAATTTTCTGAAATCGAAGTTTTATCTTATCTTCTGCAACGGGTTATTTTGATGCACCCTGTATATATATTTTCAATGTTAGAACAAAAAAAATGTTTTCATATTCTACACATCAGGATAGGTACGAAAGGCACAAATTAGCAGAAAAATCATAAAATAATGAAGTTAGAAACATATATTCTACATGAACAACTATAACCCTTACCTTTTCAATGAGATCACATGACGCTCACCTTCTGTCAAAAATTGATTCCAATTACCACAGAGCTATTCATTTTTTTTTAATTTTCTTATTTCATGTAAAAATGTTGCCTGGCAACCGCCTAACAATATATTATATGTCATTATGTGCATATTGAATTGTTACTAATTGTCGTGTATTATAATCTATTTTGGTCTATATCTTAAGAACCATTTAACATATTTTCACGAAATAAAGCTCAAACTCGAGTACCAGCACTTCTCTCATATAGGTCGCAAACCCGGGTCCCTATGGCTGAAAAAAAGTACCTTATCCTGTACCATGTTTGTTACTACTTTATTCTTTTTTTCAAAATAACGCATATTTCACTGCATTTCCCTACACTGACACACCATTAGGTTGCTTGCATATGACACCCGAGGATCACATATGCGTATTTTTACGTAACACAAAGAGAAACTACCTAATTCTATCAAACTTATATATTATTCTGAAATCGAAGTGTTATTTTGTCTTCTGCAGCGCTATATTTTGATGCACCCTGTATATATATTTTCGATGTCAGAACAAAATATGTTGTTTTCATATTCTACACATCAGGATAGGTACGAAAGGCACAAATTAGCAGAAAAATCATAAAATAATGAAGTTAGAAACATATATTCTACATGAACAACTATAACCCTTACCTTTTCAATGAGATCACATGACGCTCACCTTCTGTCAAAAATTGATTCCAATTACCACAGAGCTATTCATTTTTTTTTTTAATTTTCTTATTTCATGTAAAAATGTTGGCTGGCAACCGCCTAACAATATATTATATGTCATTATGTGCATATTGAATTGTTACTAATTGTCGTGTATTATAATCTGTTTTGGTCTATATCTTAAGAACCATTTAACATATTTCCACGAAATAAAGCTCAAACTCGAGTACCAGCACTTCTCTCATAGCGGTCGCAAACCCGGGTCCCTATGGCTGAAACAAAGTACCTTATTCTCTACCATGTTTGTTACTACTTTATTCTTTTTTTCAAAATAACGCATATTTCAATGCATTTCCCTACACTGACACACCACTAGGTTGCTTGCATATGACACCCGAGGATCACATATGCGTATTTTTACGTAACACAAAGAGAAACTACCTAATTATATCAAACTTTTAAAATTTTCTGAAATCGAAGTTTTATCTTATCTTCTGCAACGGTTTATTTTGATGCACCCTGTATATATATTTTCAATGTTAGAACAAAAAAAAATGTTTTCATATTCTACACATCAGGATAGGTACGAAAGGCACAAATTAGCAGAAAAATCATAAAATAATGAAGTTAGAAACATATATTCTACATGAACAACTATAACCCTTACCTTTTCAATGAGATCACATGACGCTCACCTTCTGTCAAAAATTGATTCCAATTACCACAGAGCTATTCATTTTTTTTTTAATTTTCTTATTTCATGTAAAAATGTTGGCTGGCAACCGCCTAACAATATATTATATGTCATTATGTGCATATTGAATTGTTACTAATTGTCGTGTATTATAATCTATTTTGGTCTATATCTTAAGAACCATTTAACATATTTTCACGAAATAAAGCTCAAACTTGAGTACCAGCACTTCTCTCATATAGGTCGCAAACCCGGGTCCCTATGGCTGAAAAAAAGTACCTTATCCTGTACCATGTTTGTTACTACTTTATTCTTTTTTTCAAAATAACGCATATTTCACTGCATTTCCCTACACTGACACACCACTAGGTTGCTTGCATATGACACCCGAGGATCACATATGCGTATTTTTACGTAACACAAAGAGAAACTACCTAATTCTATCAAACTTATATATTTTTCTGAAATCGAAGTGTTATTTTGTCTTCTGCAGCGCTATATTTTGATGCACCCTGTATATATATTTTCGATGTTAGAACAAAATATGTTGTTTTCATATTCTACACATCAGGATATGTACGAAAAGCACAAATTAGCAGAATAAAAATAAAATAATGAAGTTAGAAACATATATTCTACATGAACGACTTTAACCCTTACCTTTTTAATGAGATCACATGACGCACACCTTCTGTCAAAAATTGATTCCAATTACCACGGAGCTATTCAATTTTATTTTAATTTTCTTATTTCACGTAAAAATGTTGGCTGGCAACCGCCTAACAATATATTATATGTCATTATGTGCATATTGAATTGTTACTAATTTTCGTGTATTATAATCTGTTTTGGTCTATATCTTAAGAACCATTTAACATATTTCCACGAAATAAAGCTCAAACTCGAGTACCAGCACTTCTCTCATATAGGTCGCAAACCCGGATCCCTATGGCTGAAAAAAAGTACGTTATCCTGTACCATGTTTGTTACTACTTTATTCTTTTTTTCAAAATAACGCATATTTCACTGCATTTCCCTACACTGACACACCACTAGGTTGCTTGCATATGACACCCGAGGATCACATATGCGTATTTTTACATAACACAAAGAGAAACTACCTAATTCTATCAAACTTATATATTTTTCTGAAATCGAAGTGTTATTTTGTCTTCTGCAGCGCTATATTTTGATGCACTCTGTATATATATTTTCGATGTCAGAACAAAATATGTTGTTTTCATATTCTACACATCAGGATAGGTACGAAAAGCACAAATTAGCAGAATAAAAATAAAATAATGAAGTTAGAAACATATATTCTACATGAACGACTTTAACCCTTACCTTTTCAATGAGATCACATGACGCACACCTTCTGTCAAAAATTGATTCCAATTACCACGGAGCTATTCAATTTTATTTTAATTTTCTTATTTCACGTAAAAATGTTGGCTGGCAACCGCCTAACAATATATTATATGTCATTATGTGCATATTGAATTGTTACTAATTTTCGTGTATTATAATCTGTTTTGGTCTATATCTTAAGAACCATTTAACATATTTCCACGAAATAAAGCTCAAACTCGAGCACCAGCACTTATCTCATAGCGGTCGCAAACCCGGGTCCCTATGGCTGAAACAAAGTACCTTATTCTCTACCATGTTTGTTACTACTTTATTCTTTTTTTCAAAATAACGCATATTTCAATGCATTTCCCTACACTGACACACCACTAGGTTGCTTGCATATGACACCCGAGGATCACATATGCGTATTTTTACGTAACACAAAGAGAAACTACCTAATTATATCAAACTTTTAAAATTTTCTGAAATCGAAGTTTTATCTTATCTTCTGCAACGGTTTATTTTGATGCACCCTGTATATATATTTTCAACGTTAGAACAAAAAAAAATGTTTTCATATTCTACACATCAGGATAGGTACGAAAGGCACAAATTAGCAGAAAAATCATAAAATAATGAAGTTAGAAACATATATTCTACATGAACAACTATAACCCTTACCTTTTCAATGAGATCACATGACGCTCACCTTCTGTCAAAAATTGATTCCAATTACCACAGAGCTATTCATTTTTTTTTAATTTTCTTATTTCATGTAAAAATGTTGGCTGGCAACCGCCTAACAATATATTATATGTCATTATGTGCATATTGAATTGTTACTAATTGTCGTGTATTATAATCTATTTTGGTCTATATCTTAAGAACCATTTAACATATTTTCACGAAATAAAGCTCAAACTCGAGTACCAGCACTTCTCTCATATAGGTCGCAAACCCGTGTCCCTATGGCTGAAAAAAAGTACCTTATCCTGTACCATGTTTGTTACTACTTTATTCTTTTTTTCAAAATAACGCATATTTCACTGCATTTCCCTACACTGACACACCATTAGGTTGCTTGCATATGACACCCGAGGATCACATATGCGTATTTTTACGTAACACAAAGAGAAACTACCTAATTCTATCAAACTTATATATTATTCTGAAATCGAAGTGTTATTTTGTCTTCTGCAGCGCTATATTTTGATGCACCCTGTATATATATTTTCGATGTCAGAACAAAATATGTTGTTTTCATATTCTACACATCAGGATAGGTACGAAAGGCACAAATTAGCAGAAAAATCATAAAATAATGAAGTTAGAAACATATATTCTACATGAACAACTATAACCCTTACCTTTTCAATGAGATCACATGACGCTCACCTTCTGTCAAAAATTGATTCCAATTACCACAGAGCTATTCATTTTTTTTTAATTTTCTTATTTCATGTAAAAATGTTGGCTGGCAACCGCCTAACAATATATTATATGTCATTATGTGCATATTGAATTGTTACTAATTGTCGTGTATTATAATCTATTTTGGTCTATATCTTAAGAACCATTTAACATATTTTCACGAAATAAAGCTCAAACTCGAGTACCAGCACTTCTCTCATATAGGTCGCAAACCCGGGTCCCTATGGCTGAAAAAAAGTACCTTATCCTGTACCATGTTTGTTACTACTTTATTCTTTTTTTCAAAATAACGCATATTTCACTGCATTTCCCTACACTGACACACCACTAGGTTTCTTGCATATGACACCCGAGGATCACATATGCGTATTTTTACGTAACACAAAGAGAAACTACCTAATTCTATCAAACTTATATATTTTTCTGAAATCGAAGTGTTATTTTGTCTTCTGCAGCGCTATATTTTGATGCACCCTGTATATATATTTTCGATGTCAGAACAAAATATGTTGTTTTCATATTCTACACATCAGGATATGTACGAAAAGCACAAATTAGCAGAATAAAAATAAAATAATGAAGTTAGAAACATATATTCTACATGAACGACTTTAACCCTTACCTTTTCAATGAGATCACCTGACGCACACCTTCTGTCAAAAATTGATTCCAATTACCACGGAGCTATTCAACTTTGTTTTAATTTTCTTATTTCACGTAAAAATGTTGGCTGGCAACCGCCTAACAATATATTATATGTCATTATGTGCATATTGAATTGTTACTAATTTTCGTGTATTATAATCTGTTTTGGTCTATATCTTAAGAACCATTTAACATATTTTCACGAAATAAAGCTCAAACTCGAGCACCAGCACTTCTCTCATAGCGGTCGCAAACCCGGTGTCCCTATGGCTGAAACAAAGTACCTTATTCTCTACCATGTTTGTTACTACTTTATTCTTTTTTTCAAAATAACGCATATTTCAATGCATTTCCCTACACTGACACACCACTAGGTTGCTTGCATATGACACCCGAGGATCACATATGCGTATTTTTACGTAACACAAAGAGAATCTACCTAATTAAATCAAACTTTTAAAATTTTCTGAAATCGAAGTTTTATCTTATCTTCTGCAACGGGTTATTTTGATGCACCCTGTATATATATTTTCAATGTTAGAACAAAAAAAATGTTTTCATATTTTACACATCAGGATAGGTACGAAAGGCACAAATTAGCAGAAAAATCATAAAATAATGAAGTTAGAAACATATATTCTACATGAACAACTATAACCCTTACCTTTTCAATGAGATCACATGACGCTCACCTTCTGTCAAAAATGATTCCAATTACCACAGAGCTATTCATTTTTTTTTTAATTTTCTTATTTCATGTAAAAATGTTGGCTGGCAACCGCCTAACAATATATTATATGTCATTATGTGCATATTGAATTGTTACTAATTGTCGTGTATTATAATCTATTTTGGTCTATATCTTAAGAACCATTTAACATATTTTCACGAAATAAAGCTCAAACTCGAGTACCAGCACTTCTCTCATATAGGTCGCAAACCCGGGTCCCTATGGCTGAAACAAAGTACCTTATTCTCTACCAAGTTTGTTACTACTTTATTCTTTTTTTTCAAATAACGCATATTTCACTGCATTTCCCTACACTGACACACCACTAGGTTGCTTGCATATGACACCCGAGGATCACATATGCGTATTTTTACGTAACACAAAGAGAAACTACCTAATTATATCAAACTTTTAAAATTTTCTGAAATCGAAGTTTTATCTTATCTTCTGCAACGGGTTATTTTGATGCACCCTGTATATATATTTTCGATGTCAGAACAAATATGTTGTTTTTCATATTCTACACATCAGATAGGTACGAAAAGCACAAATTAGCAGAATAAAAATAAAATAATGAAGTTAGAAACATAATTCTACATGAACAACTTTAACCCTTACCTTTTCAATGAGATCACATGACGCACACCTTCTGTCAAAATTGATTCCAATTACCACGGAGCTATTCAATTTTGTTTAATTTTCTTATTTCATGTAAAAATGTTGGCTGGCAACCGCCTAACAATATATTATATGTCATTATGTGCATATTGAATTGTTACTAATTTTCGTGTATTATAATCTATTTTGGTCTATATCTTAAGAACCATTTAACATATTTTCACGAAATAAAGCTCAAACTCGAGTACCAGCACTTCTCTCATATAGGTCGCAAACCCGGATCCCTATGGCTGAAAAAAAGTACCTTATTCTCTATCTCTACCATGTTTGTTACTACTTTATTCTTTTTTTCAAAATAACGCATATTTCACTGCATTTCCCTACACTGACACACCACTAGGTTGCTTGCATATGACACCCGAGGATCACATATGCGTATTTTTACGTAACACAAAGAGAAACTACCTAATTATATCAAACTTTTAAAATTTTCTGAAATCGAAGTTTTATCTTATCTTCTGCAACGGGTTATTTTGATGCACCCTGTATATATATTTTCAATGTTAGAACAAAAAAAATGTTTTCATATTCTACACATCAGGATAGGTACGAAAGGCACAAATTAGCAGAAAAATCATAAAATAATGAAGTTAGAAACATATATTCTACATGAACAACTATAACCCTTACCCTTTCAATGAGATCACATGACGCTCACCTTCTGTCAAAAATTGATTCCAATTACCACAGAGCTATTCATTTTTTTTTTAATTTTCTTATTTCATGTAAAAATGTTGGCTGGCAACCGCCTAACAATATATTATATGTCATTATGTGCATATTGAATTGTTACTAATTGTCGTGTATTATAATCTATTTTGGTCTATATCTTAAGAACCATTTAACATATTTTCACGAAATAAAGCTCAAACTTGAGTACCAGCACTTCTCTCATATAGGTCGCAAACCCGGGTCCCTATGGCTGAAAAAAAGTACCTTATCCTGTACCATGTTTGTTACTACTTTATTCTTTTTTTCAAAATAACGCATATTTCACTGCATTTCCCTACACTGACACACCACTAGGTTGCTTGCATATGACACCCGAGGATCACATATGCGTATTTTTACGTAACACAAAGAGAAACTACCTAATTCTATCAAACTTATATATTTTTCTGAAATCGAAGTGTTATTTTGTCTTCTGCAGCGCTATATTTTGATGCACCCTGTATATATATTTTCGATGTTAGAACAAAATATGTTGTTTTCATATTCTACACATCAGGATATGTACGAAAAGCACAAATTAGCAGAATAAAAATAAAATAATGAAGTTAGAAACATATATTCTACATGAACGACTTTAACCCTTACCTTTTTAATGAGATCACATGACGCACACCTTCTGTCAAAAATTGATTCCAATTACCACGGAGCTATTCAATTTTATTTTAATTTTCTTATTTCACGTAAAAATGTTGGCTGGCAACCGCCTAACAATATATTATATGTCATTATGTGCATATTGAATTGTTACTAATTTTCGTGTATTATAATCTGTTTTGGTCTATATCTTAAGAACCATTTAACATATTTCCACGAAATAAAGCTCAAACTCGAGCACCAGCACTTATCTCATAGCGGTCGCAAACCCGGGTCCCTATGGCTGAAACAAAGTACCTTATTCTCTACCATGTTTGTTACTACTTTATTCTTTTTTTCAAAATAACGCATATTTCAATGCATTTCCCTACACTGACACACCACTAGGTTGCTTGCATATGACACCCGAGGATCACATATGCGTATTTTTACGTAACACAAAGAGAAACTACCTAATTATATCAAACTTTTAAAATTTTCTGAAATCGAAGTTTTATCTTATCTTCTGCAACGGTTTATTTTGATGCACCCTGTATATATATTTTCAATGTTAGAACAAAAAAAAATGTTTTCATATTCTACACATCAGGATAGGTACGAAAGGCACAAATTAGCAGAAAAATCATAAAATAATGAAGTTAGAAACATATATTCTACATGAACAACTATAACCCTTACCTTTTCAATGAGATCACATGACGCTCACCTTCTGTCAAATTTGATTCCAATTACCACAGAGCTATTCATTTTTTTTAATTTTCTTATTTCATTTAAAAATGTTGGCTGGCAACCGCCTAACAATATATTATATGTCATTATGTGCATATTGAATTGTTACTAATTGTCGTGTATTATAATCTATTTTGGTCTATATCTTAAGAACCATTTAACATATTTTCACGAAATAAAGCTCAAACTCGAGTACCAGCACTTCTCTCATATAGGTCGCAAACCCGGATCCCTATGGCTGAAAAAAAGTACCTTATTCTCTACCATGTTTGTTACTACTTTATTCTTTTTTTCAAAATAACGCATATTTCACTGCATTTCCCTACACTGACACACCACTAGGTTGCTTGCATATGACACCCGAGGATCACATATGCGTATTTTTACGTAACACAAAGAGAAACTACCTAATTATATCAAACTTTTAAAATTTTCTGAAATCGAAGTTTTATCTTATCTTCTGCAACGGGTTATTTTGATGCACCCTGTATATATATTTTCAATGTTAGAACAAAAAAAATGTTTTCATATTCTACACATCAGGATAGGTACGAAAGGCACAAATTAGCAGAAAAATCATAAAATAATGAAGTTAGAAACATATATTCTACATGAACAACTATAACCCTTACCTTTTCAATGAGATCACATGACGCTCACCTTCTGTCAAAAATTGATTCCAATTACCACAGAGCTATTCATTTTTTTTTAATTTTCTTATTTCATGTAAAAATGTTGCCTGGCAACCGCCTAACAATATATTATATGTCATTATGTGCATATTGAATTGTTACTAATTGTCGTGTATTATAATCTATTTTGGTCTATATCTTAAGAACCATTTAACATATTTTCACGAAATAAAGCTCAAACTCGAGTACCAGCACTTCTCTCATATAGGTCGCAAACCCGGGTCCCTATGGCTGAAAAAAAGTACCTTATCCTGTACCATGTTTGTTACTACTTTATTCTTTTTTTCAAAATAACGCATATTTCACTGCATTTCCCTACACTGACACACCATTAGGTTGCTTGCATATGACACCCGAGGATCACATATGCGTATTTTTACGTAACACAAAGAGAAACTACCTAATTCTATCAAACTTATATATTATTCTGAAATCGAAGTGTTATTTTGTCTTCTGCAGCGCTATATTTTGATGCACCCTGTATATATATTTTCGATGTCAGAACAAAATATGTTGTTTTCATATTCTACACATCAGGATAGGTACGAAAGGCACAAATTAGCAGAAAAATCATAAAATAATGAAGTTAGAAACATATATTCTACATGAACAACTATAACCCTTACCTTTTCAATGAGATCACATGACGCTCACCTTCTGTCAAAAATTGATTCCAATTACCACAGAGCTATTCATTTTTTTTAATTTTCTTATTTCATGTAAAAATGTTGGCTGGCAACCGCCTAACAATATATTATATGTCATTATGTGCATATTGAATTGTTACTAATTGTCGTGTATTATAATCTGTTTTGGTCTATATCTTAAGAACCATTTAACATATTTCCACGAAATAAAGCTCAAACTCGAGTACCAGCACTTCTCTCATAGCGGTCGCAAACCCGGGTCCCTATGGCTGAAACAAAGTACCTTATTCTCTACCATGTTTGTTACTACTTTATTCTTTTTTTCAAAATAACGCATATTTCAATGCATTTCCCTACACTGACACACCACTAGGTTGCTTGCATATGACACCCGAGGATCACATATGCGTATTTTTACGTAACACAAAGAGAAACTACCTAATTATATCAAACTTTTAAAATTTTCTGAAATCGAAGTTTTATCTTATCTTCTGCAACGGTTTATTTTGATGCACCCTGTATATATATTTTCAATGTTAGAACAAAAAAAAATGTTTTCATATTCTACACATCAGGATAGGTACGAAAGGCACAAATTAGCAGAAAAATCATAAAATAATGAAGTTAGAAACATATATTCTACATGAACAACTATAACCCTTACCTTTTCAATGAGATCACATGACGCTCACCTTCTGTCAAAAATTGATTCCAATTACCACAGAGCTATTCATTTTTTTTAATTTTCTTATTTCATTTAAAAATGTTGGCTGGCAACCGCCTAACAATATATTATATGTCATTATGTGCATATTGAATTGTTACTAATTGTCGTGTATTATAATCTATTTTGGTCTATATCTTAAGAACCATTTAACATATTTTCACGAAATAAAGCTCAAACTCGAGTACCAGCACTTCTCTCATATAGGTCGCAAACCCGGATCCCTATGGCTGAAAAAAAGTACCTTATTCTCTACCATGTTTGTTACTACTTTATTCTTTTTTTCAAAATAACGCATATTTCACTGCATTTCCCTACACTGACACACCACTAGGTTGCTTGCATATGACACCCGAGGATCACATATGCGTATTTTTACGTAACACAAAGAGAAACTACCTAATTATATCAAACTTTTAAAATTTTCTGAAATAGAAGTTTTATCTTATCTTCTGCAACGGGTTATTTTGATGCACCCTGTATATATATTTTCAATGTTAGAACAAAAAAAATGTTTTCATATTCTACACATCAGGATAGGTACGAAAGGCACAAATTAGCAGAAAAATCATAAAATAATGAAGTTAGAAACATATATTCTACATGAACAACTATAACCCTTACCTTTTCAATGAGATCACATGACGCTCACCTTCTGTCAAAAATTGATTCCAATTACCACAGAGCTATTCATTTTTTTTTAATTTTCTTATTTCATGTAAAAATGTTGCCTGGCAACCGCCTAACAATATATTATATGTCATTATGTGCATATTGAATTGTTACTAATTGTCGTGTATTATAATCTATTTTGGTCTATATCTTAAGAACCATTTAACATATTTTCACGAAATAAAGCTCAAACTCGAGTACCAGCACTTCTCTCATATAGGTCGCAAACCCGGGTCCCTATGGCTGAAAAAAAGTACCTTATCCTGTACCATGTTTGTTACTACTTTATTCTTTTTTTCAAAATAACGCATATTTCACTGCATTTCCCTACACTGACACACCATTAGGTTGCTTGCATATGACACCCGAGGATCACATATGCGTATTTTTACGTAACACAAAGAGAAACTACCTAATTCTATCAAACTTATATATTATTCTGAAATCGAAGTGTTATTTTGTCTTCTGCAGCGCTATATTTTGATGCACCCTGTATATATATTTTCGATGTCAGAACAAAATATGTTGTTTTCATATTCTACACATCAGGATAGGTACGAAAGGCACAAATTAGCAGAAAAATCATAAAATAATGAAGTTAGAAACATATATTCTACATGAACAACTATAACCCTTACCTTTTCAATGAGATCACATGACGCTCACCTTCTGTCAAAAATTGATTCCAATTACCACAGAGCTATTCATTTTTTTTAATTTTCTTATTTCATGTAAAAATGTTGGCTGGCAACCGCCTAACAATATATTATATGTCATTATGTGCATATTGAATTGTTACTAATTGTCGTGTATTATAATCTGTTTTGGTCTATATCTTAAGAACCATTTAACATATTTCCACGAAATAAAGCTCAAACTCGAGTACCAGCACTTCTCTCATAGCGGTCGCAAACCCGGGTCCCTATGGCTGAAACAAAGTACCTTATTCTCTACCATGTTTGTTACTACTTTATTCTTTTTTTCAAAATAACGCATATTTCAATGCATTTCCCTACACTGACACACCACTAGGTTGCTTGCATATGACACCCGAGGATCACATATGCGTATTTTTACGTAACACAAAGAGAAACTACCTAATTATATCAAACTTTTAAAATTTTCTGAAATCGAAGTTTTATCTTATCTTCTGCAACGGTTTATTTTGATGCACCCTGTATATATATTTTCAATGTTAGAACAAAAAAAATGTTTTCATATTCTACACATCAGGATAGGTACGAAAGGCACAAATTAGCAGAAAAATCATAAAATAATGAAGTTAGAAACATATATTCTACATGAACAACTATAACCCTTACCTTTTCAATGAGATCACATGACGCTCACCTTCTGTCAAAAATTGATTCCAATTACCACAGAGCTATTCATTTTTTTTTTAATTTTCTTATTTCATGTAAAAATGTTGGCTGGCAACCGCCTAACAATATATTATATGTCATTATGTGCATATTGAATTGTTACTAATTGTCGTGTATTATAATCTATTTTGGTCTATATCTTAAGAACCATTTAACATATTTTCACGAAATAAAGCTCAAACTTGAGTACCAGCACTTCTCTCATATAGGTCGCAAACCCGGGTCCCTATGGCTGAAAAAAAGTACCTTATCCTGTACCATGTTTGTTACTACTTTATTCTTTTTTTCAAAATAACGCATATTTCACTGCATTTCCCTACACTGACACACCACTAGGTTGCTTGCATATGACACCCGAGGATCACATATGCGTATTTTTACGTAACACAAAGAGAAACTACCTAATTCTATCAAACTTATATATTTTTCTGAAATCGAAGTGTTATTTTGTCTTCTGCAGCGCTATATTTTGATGCACCCTGTATATATATTTTCGATGTCAGAACAAAATATGTTGTTTTCATATTCTACACATCAGGATATGTACGAAAAGCACAAATTAGCAGAATAAAAATAAAATAATGAAGTTAGAAACATATATTCTACATAAACGACTTTAACCCTTACCTTTTCAATGAGATCACATGACGCACACCTTCTGTCAAAAATTGATTCCAATTACCACGGAGCTATTCAATTTTGTTTTAATTTTCTTATTTCACGTAAAAATGTTGGCTGGCAACCGCCTAACAATATATTACATGTCATTATGTGCATATTGAATTGTTACTAATTGTCGTGTATTATAATCTGTTTTGGTCTATATCTTAAGAACCATTTAACATATTTTCACGAAATAAAGCTCAAACTCGAGTACCAGCACTTCTCTCATAGCGGTCGCAAACCCGGGTCCCTATGGCTGAAACAAAGTACCTTATTCTCTACCATGTTTGTTACTACTTTATTCTTTTTTTCAAAATAACGCATATTTCAATGCATTTCCCTACACTGACACACCACTAGGTTGCTTGCATATGACACCCGAGGATCACATATGCGTATTTTTACGTAACACAAAGAGAAACTACCTAATTATATCAAACTTTTAAAATTTTCTGAAATCGAAGTTTTATCTTATCTTCTGCAACGGTTTATTTTGATGCACCCTGTATATATATTTTCAATGTTAGAACAAAAAAAAATGTTTTCATATTCTACACATCAGGATAGGTACGAAAGGCACAAATTAGCAGAATAAAAATAAAATAATGAAGTTAGAAACATATATTCTACATGAACGACTTTAACCCTTACCTTTTCAATGAGATCACATGACGCACACCTTCTGTCAAAAATTGATTCCAATTACCACGGAGCTATTCAATTTTATTTTAATTTTCTTATTTCACGTAAAAATGTTGGCTGGCAACCGCCTAACAATATATTATATGTCATTATGTGCATATTGAATTGTTACTAATTTTCGTGTATTATAATCTGTTTTGGTCTATATCTTAAGAACCATTTAACATATTTCCACGAAATAAAGCTCAAACTCGAGCACCAGCACTTATCTCATACCGGTCGCAAACCCGGGTCCCTATGGCTGAAACAAAGTACCTTATTCTCTACCATGTTTGTTACTACTTTATTCTTTTTTTCAAAATAACGCATATTTCACTGCATTTCCCTACACTGACACACCACTAGGTTGCTTGCATATGACACCCGAGGATCACATATGCGTATTTTTACGTAACACAAAGAGAAACTACCTAATTATATCAAACTTTTAAAATTTTCTGAAATCGAAGTTTTATCTTATCTTCTGCAACGGTTTATTTTGATGCACCCTGTATATATATTTTCAATGTTAGAACAAAAAAAAATGTTTTCATATTCTACACATCAGGATAGGTACGAAAGGCACAAATTAGCAGAAAAATCATAAAATAATGAAGTTAGAAACATATATTCTACATGAACAACTATAACCCTTACCTTTTCAATGAGATCACATGACGCTCACCTTCTGTCAAAAATTGATTCCAATTACCACAGAGCTATTCATTTTTTTTTAATTTTCTTATTTCATGTAAAAATGTTGGCTGGCAACCGCCTAACAATATATTATATGTCATTATGTGCATATTGAATTGTTACTAATTGTCGTGTATTATAATCTATTTTGGTCTATATCTTAAGAACCATTTAACATATTTTCACGAAATAAAGCTCAAACTCGAGTACCAGCACTTCTCTCATATAGGTCGCAAACCCGGATCCCTATGTCTGAAAAAAAGTACCTTATCCTGTACCATGTTTGTTACTACTTTATACTTTTTTTCAAAATAACGCATATTTCACTGCATTTCCCTACACTGACACACCACTAGGTTGCTTGCATATGACACCCGAGGATCACATATGCGTATTTTTACGTAACACAAAGAGAAACTACCTAAATCTATCAAACTTATATATTTTTCTGAAATCGAAATGTTATTTTGTCTTCTGCAGCGCTATATTTTGATGCACCCTGTATATATATTTTCGATGTCAGAACAAAATATGTTGTTTTCATATTCTACACATCAGGATATGTACGAAAAGCACAAATTAGCAGAATAAAAATAAAATAATGAAGTTAGAAACATATATTCTACATAAACGACTTTAACCCTTACCTTTTCAATGAGATCACATGACGCACACCTTCTGTCAAAAATTGATTCCAATTACCACGGAGCTATTCAATTTTGTTTTAATTTTCTTATTTCACGTAAAAATGTTGGTTGGCAACCGCCTAACAATATATTACATGTCATTATGTGCATATTGAATTGTTACTAATTGTCGTGTATTATAATCTGTTTTGGTCTATATCTTAAGAACCATTTAACATATTTCCACGAAATAAAGCTCAAACTCGAGCACCAGCACTTATCTCATAGCGGTCGCAAACCCGGGTCCCTATGGCTGAAACAAAGTACCTTATTCTCTACCATGTTTGTTACTACTTTATTCTTTTTTTCAAAATAACGCATATTTCAATGCATTTCCCTACACTGACACACCACTAGGTTGCTTGCATATGACACCCGAGGATCACATATGCGTATTTTTACGTAACACAAAGAGAAACTACCTAATTATATCAAACTTTTAAAATTTTCTGAAATCGAAGTTTTATCTTATCTTCTGCAACGGTTTATTTTGATGCACCCTGTATATATATTTTCAATGTTAGAACAAAAAAAAATGTTTTCATATTCTACACATCAGGATAGGTACGAAAGGCACAAATTAGCAGAAAAATCATAAAATAATGAAGTTAGAAACATATATTCTACATGAACAACTATAACCCTTACCTTTTCAATGAGATCACATGACGCTCACCTTCTGTCAAAAATTGATTCCAATTACCACAGAGCTATTCATTTTTTTTTAATTTTCTTATTTCATGTAAAAATGTTGGCTGGCAACCGCCTAACAATATATTATATGTCATTATGTGCATATTGAATTGTTACTAATTGTCGTGTATTATAATCTATTTTGGTCTATATCTTAAGAACCATTTAACATATTTTCACGAAATAAAGCTCAAACTCGAGTACCAGCACTTCTCTCATATAGGTCGCAAACCCGGATCCCTATGGCTGAAAAAAAGTACCTTATCCTGTACCATGTTTGTTACTACTTTATTCTTTTTTTCAAAATAACGCATATTTCACTGCATTTCCCTACACTGACACACCACTAGGTTGCTTGCATATGACACCCGAGGATCACATATGCGTATTTTTACGTAACACAAAGAGAAACTACCTAATTCTATCAAACTTATATATTTTTCTGAAATCGAAGTGTTATTTTGTCTTCTGCAGCGCTATATTTTGATGCACCCTGTATATATATTTTCGATGTCAGAACAAAATATGTTGTTTTCATATTCTACACATCAGGATATGTACGAAAAGCACAAATTAGCAGAATAAAAATAAAATAATGAAGTTAGAAACATATATTCTACATAAACGACTTTAACCCTTACCTTTTCAATGAGATCACATGACGCACACCTTCTGTCAAAAATTGATTCCAATTACCACGGAGCTATTCAATTTTGTTTTAATTTTCTTATTTCACGTAAAAATGTTGGCTGGCAACCGCCTAACAATATATTACATGTCATTATGTGCATATTGAATTGTTACTAATTGTCGTGTATTATAATCTGTTTTGGTCTATATCTTAAGAACCATTTAACATATTTTCACGAAATAAAGCTCAAACTCGAGTACCAGCACTTCTCTCATAGCGGTCGCAAACCCGGGTCCCTATGGCTGAAAAAAAGTACGTTATCCTGTACCATGTTTGTTACTACTTTATTCTTTTTTTCAAAATAACGCATATTTCACTGCATTTCCCTACACTGACACACCACTAGGTTGCTTGCATATGACACCCGAGGATCACATATGCGTATTTTTACATAACACAAAGAGAAACTACCTAATTCTATCAAACTTATATATTTTTCTGAAATCGAAGTGTTATTTTGTCTTCTGCAGCGCTATATTTTGATGCACTCTGTATATATATTTTCGATGTCAGAAAAAAAATGTTGTTTTCATATTCTACACATCAGGATAGGTACGAAAAGCACAAATTAGCAGAATAAAAATAAAATAATGAAGTTAGAAACATATATTCTACATGAACGACTTTAACCCTTACCTTTTCAATGAGATCACATGACGCACACCTTCTGTCAAAAATTGATTCCAATTACCACGGAGCTATTCAATTTTATTTTAATTTTCTTATTTCACGTAAAAATGTTGGCTGGCAACCGCCTAACAATATATTATATATCATTATGTGCATATTGAATTGTTACTAATTTTCGTGTATTATAATCTGTTTTGGTCTATATCTTAAGAACCATTTAACATATTTCCACGAAATAAAGCTCAAACTCGAGCACCAGCACTTATCTCATAGCGGTCGCAAACCCGGGTCCCTATGGCTGAAACAAAGTACCTTATTCTCTACCATGTTTGTTACTACTTTATTCTTTTTTTCAAAATAACGCATATTTCAATGCATTTCCCTACACTGACACACCACTAGGTTGCTTGCATATGACACCCGAGGATCACATATGCGTATTTTTACGTAACACAAAGAGAAACTACCTAATTATATCAAACTTTTAAAATTTTCTGAAATCGAAGTTTTATCTTATCTTCTGCAACGGTTTATTTTGATGCACCCTGTATATATATTTTCAATGTTAGAACAAAAAAAAATGTTTTCATATTCTACACATCAGGATAGGTACGAAAGGCACAAATTAGCAGAAAAATCATAAAATAATGAAGTTAGAAACATATATTCTACATGAACAACTATAACCCTTACCTTTTCAATGAGATCACATGACGCTCACCTTCTGTCAAAAATTGATTCCAATTACCACAGAGCTATTCATTTTTTTTAATTTTCTTATTTCATGTAAAAATGTTGGCTGGCAACCGCCTAACAATATATTATATGTCATTATGTGCATATTGAATTGTTACTAATTGTCGTGTATTATAATCTATTTTGGTCTATATCTTAAGAACCATTTAACATATTTTCACGAAATAAAGCTCAAACTCGAGTACCAGCACTTCTCTCATATAGGTCGCAAACCCGGGTCCCTATGGCTGAAAAAAAGTACCTTATCCTGTACCATGTTTGTTACTACTTTATTCTTTTTTTTCAAAATAACGCATATTTCACTGCATTTCCCTACACTGACACACCACTAGGTTGCTTGCATATGACACCCGAGGATCACATATGCGTATTTTTACGTAACACAAAGAGAAACTACCTAATTCTATCAAACTTATATATTTTTCTGAAATCGAAGTGTTATTTTGTCTTCTGCAGCGCAATATTTTGATGCACCCTGTATATATATTTTCGATGTTAGAACAAAATATGTTGTTTTCATATTCTACACATCAGGATATGTACGAAAAGCACAAATTAGCAGAATAAAAATAAAATAATGAAGTTAGAAACATATATTCTATATGAACGACTTTAACCCTTACCTTTTCAATGAGATCACATGACGCACACCTTCTGTCAAAAATTGATTCCAATTACCACGGAGCTATTCAATTTTATTTTAATTTTCTTATTTCACGTAAAAATGTTGGCTGGCAACCGCCTAACAATATATTATATGTCATTATGTGCATATTGAATTGTTACTAATTTTCGTGTATTATAATCTGTTTTGGTCTATATCTTAAGAACCATTTAACATATTTTCACGAAATAAAGCTCAAACTCGAGTACCAGCACTTCTCTCATAGCGGTCGCAAACCCGGGTCCCTATGGCTGAAACAAAGTACCTTATTCTCTACCATGTTTGTTACTACTTTATTCTTTTTTTCAAAATAACGCATATTTCAATGCATTTCCCTACACTGACACACCACTAGGTTGCTTGCATATGACACCCGAGGATCACATATGCGTATTTTTACGTAACACAAAGAGAAACTACCTAATTATATCAAACTTTTAAAATTTTCTGAAATCGAAGTTTTATCTTATCTTCTGCAACGGTTTATTTTGATGCACCCTGTATATATATTTTCAATGTTAGAACAAAAAAAAATGTTTTCATATTCTACACATCAGGATAGGTACGAAAGGCACAAATTAGCAGAATAAAAATAAAATAATGAAGTTAGAAACATATATTCTACATGAACGACTTTAACCCTTACCTTTTCAATGAGATCACATGACGCACACCTTCTGTCAAAAATTGATTCCAATTACCACGGAGCTATTCAATTTTATTTTAATTTTCTTATTTCACGTAAAAATGTTGGCTGGCAACCGCCTAACAATATATTATATGTCATTATGTGCATATTGAATTGTTACTAATTTTCGTGTATTATAATCTGTTTTGGTCTATATCTTAAGAACCATTTAACATATTTCCACGAAATAAAGCTCAAACTCGAGCACCAGCACTTATCTCATACCGGTCGCAAACCCGGGTCCCTATGGCTGAAACAAAGTACCTTATTCTCTACCATGTTTGTTACTACTTTATTCTTTTTTTCAAAATAACGCATATTTCACTGCATTTCCCTACACTGACACACCACTAGGTTGCTTGCATATGACACCCGAGGATCACATATGCGTATTTTTACGTAACACAAAGAGAAACTACCTAATTATATCAAACTTTTAAAATTTTCTGAAATCGAAGTTTTATCTTATCTTCTGCAACGGTTTATTTTGATGCACCCTGTATATATATTTTCAATGTTAGAACAAAAAAAAATGTTTTCATATTCTACACATCAGGATAGGTACGAAAGGCACAAATTAGCAGAAAAATCATAAAATAATGAAGTTAGAAACATATATTCTACATGAACAACTATAACCCTTACCTTTTCAATGAGATCACATGACGCTCACCTTCTGTCAAAAATTGATTCCAATTACCACAGAGCTATTCATTTTTTTTTAATTTTCTTATTTCATGTAAAAATGTTGGCTGGCAACCGCCTAACAATATATTATATGTCATTATGTGCATATTGAATTGTTACTAATTGTCGTGTATTATAATCTATTTTGGTCTATATCTTAAGAACCATTTAACATATTTTCACGAAATAAAGCTCAAACTCGAGTACCAGCACTTCTCTCATATAGGTCGCAAACCCGGATCCCTATGTCTGAAAAAAAGTACCTTATCCTGTACCATGTTTGTTACTACTTTATTCTTTTTTTCAAAATAACGCATATTTCACTGCATTTCCCTACACTGACACACCACTAGGTTGCTTGCATATGACACCCGAGGATCACATATGCGTATTTTTACGTAACACAAAGAGAAACTACCTAAATCTATCAAACTTATATATTTTTCTGAAATCGAAGTGTTATTTTGTCTTCTGCAGCGCTATATTTTGATGCACCCTGTATATATATTTTCGATGTCAGAACAAAATATGTTGTTTTCATATTCTACACATCAGGATATGTACGAAAAGCACAAATTAGCAGAATAAAAATAAAATAATGAAGTTAGAAACATATATTCTACATAAACGACTTTAACCCTTACCTTTTCAATGAGATCACATGACGCACACCTTCTGTCAAAAATTGATTCCAATTACCACGGAGCTATTCAATTTTGTTTTAATTTTCTTATTTCACGTAAAAATGTTGGCTGGCAACCGCCTAACAATATATTACATGTCATTATGTGCATATTGAATTGTTACTAATTGTCGTGTATTATAATCTGTTTTGGTCTATATCTTAAGAACCATTTAACATATTTTCACGAAATAAAGCTCAAACTCGAGTACCAGCACTTCTCTCATAGCGGTCGCAAACCCGGGTCCCTATGGCTGAAACAAAGTACCTTATTCTCTACCATGTTTGTTACTACTTTATTCTTTTTTTCAAAATAACGCATATTTCAATGCATTTCCCTACACTGACACACCACTAGGTTGCTTGCATATGACACCCGAGGATCACATATGCGTATTTTTACGTAACACAAAGAGAAACTACCTAATTATATCAAACTTTTAAAATTTTCTGAAATCGAAGTTTTATCTTATCTTCTGCAACGGTTTATTTTGATGCACCCTGTATATATATTTTCAATGTTAGAACAAAAAAAAAATGTTTTCATATTCTACACATCAGGATAGGTACGAAAGGCACAAATTAGCAGAAAAATCATAAAATAATGAAGTTAGAAACATATATTCTACATGAACAACTATAACCCTTACCTTTTCAATGAGATCACATGACGCTCACCTTCTGTCAAAAATTGATTCCAATTACCACAGAGCTATTCATTTTTTTTTAATTTTCTTATTTCATGTAAAAATGTTGGCTGGCAACCGCCTAACAATATATTATATGTCATTATGTGCATATTGAATTGTTACTAATTGTCGTGTATTATAATCTATTTTGGTCTATATCTTAAGAACCATTTAACATATTTTCACGAAATAAAGCTCAAACTCGAGTACCAGCACTTATCTCATAGCGGTCGCAAACCCGGGTCCCTATGGCTGAAACAAAGTACCTTATTCTCTACCATGTTTGTTACTACTTTATTCTTTTTTTCAAAATAACGCATATTTCAATGCATTTCCCTACACTGACACACCACTAGGTTGCTTGCATATGACACCCGAGGATCACATATGCGTATTTTTACGTAACACAAAGAGAAACTACCTAATTATATCAAACTTTTAAAATTTTCTGAAATCGAAGTTTTATCTTATCTTCTGCAACGGTTTATTTTGATGCACCCTGTATATATATTTTCAATGTTAGAACAAAAAAAAATGTTTTCATATTCTACACATCAGGATAGGTACGAAAGGCACAAATTAGCAGAAAAATCATAAAATAATGAAGTTAGAAACATATATTCTACATGAACAACTATAACCCTTACCTTTTCAATGAGATCACATGACGCTCACCTTCTGTCAAAAATTGATTCCAATTACCACAGAGCTATTCATTTTTTTTTAATTTTCTTATTTCATGTAAAAATGTTGGCTGGCAACCGCCTAACAATATATTATATGTCATTATGTGCATATTGAATTGTTACTAATTGTCGTGTATTATAATCTATTTTGGTCTATATCTTAAGAACCATTTAACATATTTTCACGAAATAAAGCTCAAACTCGAGTACCAGCACTTCTCTCATATAGGTCGCAAACCCGGATCCCTATGGCTGAAAAAAAGTACCTTATCCTGTACCATGTTTGTTACTACTTTATTCTTTTTTTCAAAATAACGCATATTTCACTGCATTTCCCTACACTGACACACCACTAGGTTGCTTGCATATGACACCCGAGGATCACATATGCGTATTTTTACGTAACACAAAGAGAAACTACCTAATTCTATCAAACTTATATATTTTTCTGAAATCGAAGTGTTATTTTGTCTTCTGCAGCGCTATATTTTGAGGCACCCTGTATATATATTTTCGATGTCAGAAAAAAATATGTTGTTTTTCATATTCTACACATCAGGATATGTACGAAAAGCACAAATTAGCAGAATAAAAATAAAATAATGAAGTTAGAAACATATATTCTACATAAACGACTTTAACCCTTACCTTTTCAATGAGATCACATGACGCACACCTTCTGTCAAAAATTGATTCCAATTACCACGGAGCTATTCAATTTTGTTTTAATTTTCTTATTTCACGTAAAAATGTTGGCTGGCAACCGCCTAACAATATATTACATGTCATTATGTGCATATTGAATTGTTACTAATTGTCGTGTATTATAATCTGTTTTGGTCTATATCTTAAGAACCATTTAACATATTTTCACGAAATAAAGCTCAAACTCGAGTACCAGCACTTCTCTCATAGCGGTCGCAAACCCGGGTCCCTATGGCTGAAAAAAAGTACGTTATCCTGTACCATGTTTGTTACTACTTTATTCTTTTTTTCAAAATAACGCATATTTCACTGCATTTCCCTACACTGACACACCACTAGGTTGCTTGCATATGACACCCGAGGATCACATATGCGTATTTTTACATAACACAAAGAGAAACTACCTAATTCTATCAAACTTATATATTTTTCTGAAATCGAAGTGTTATTTTGTCTTCTGCAGCGCTATATTTTGATGCACTCTGTATATATATTTTCGATGTCAGAAAAAAAATGTTGTTTTCATATTCTACACATCAGGATAGGTACGAAAAGCACAAATTAGCAGAATAAAAATAAAATAATGAAGTTAGAAACATATATTCTACATGAACGACTTTAACCCTTACCTTTTCAATGAGATCACATGACGCACACCTTCTGTCAAAAATTGATTCCAATTACCACGGAGCTATTCAATTTTATTTTAATTTTCTTATTTCACGTAAAAATGTTGGCTGGCAACCGCCTAACAATATATTATATGTCATTATGTGCATATTGAATTGTTACTAATTTTCGTGTATTATAATCTGTTTTGGTCTATATCTTAAGAACCATTTAACATATTTCCACGAAATAAAGCTCAAACTCGAGCACCAGCACTTATCTCATAGCGGTCGCAAACCCGGGTCCCTATGGCTGAAACAAAGTACCTTATTCTCTACCATGTTTGTTACTACTTTATTCTTTTTTTCAAAATAACGCATATTTCAATGCATTTCCCTACACTGACACACCACTAGGTTGCTTGCATATGACACCCGAGGATCACATATGCGTATTTTTACGTAACACAAAGAGAAACTACCTAATTATATCAAACTTTTAAAATTTTCTGAAATCGAAGTTTTATCTTATCTTCTGCAACGGTTTATTTTGATGCACCCTGTATATATATTTTCAATGTTAGAACAAAAAAAAATGTTTTCATATTCTACACATCAGGATAGGTACGAAAGGCACAAATTAGCAGAAAAATCATAAAATAATGAAGTTAGAAACATATATTCTACATGAACAACTATAACCCTTACCTTTTCAATGAGATCACATGACGCTCACCTTCTGTCAAAAATTGATTCCAATTACCACAGAGCTATTCATTTTTTTTAATTTTCTTATTTCATGTAAAAATGTTGGCTGGCAACCGCCTAACAATATATTATATGTCATTATGTGCATATTGAATTGTTACTAATTGTCGTGTATTATAATCTATTTTGGTCTATATCTTAAGAACCATTTAACATATTTTCACGAAATAAAGCTCAAACTCGAGTACCAGCACTTCTCTCATATAGGTCGCAAACCCGGGTCCCTATGGCTGAAAAAAAGTACCTTATCCTGTACCATGTTTGTTACTACTTTATTCTTTTTTTTCAAAATAACGCATATTTCACTGCATTTCCCTACACTGACACACCACTAGGTTGCTTGCATATGACACCCGAGGATCACATATGCGTATTTTTACGTAACACAAAGAGAAACTACCTAATTCTATCAAACTTATATATTTTTCTGAAATCGAAGTGTTATTTTGTCTTCTGCAGCGCAATATTTTGATGCACCCTGTATATATATTTTCGATGTCAGAACAAAATATGTTGTTTTCATATTCTACACATCAGGATATGTACGAAAAGCACAAATTAGCAGAATAAAAATAAAATAATGAAGTTAGAAACATATATTCTATATGAACGACTTTAACCCTTACCTTTTCAATGAGATCACATGACGCACACCTTCTGTCAAAAATTGATTCCAATTACCACGGAGCTATTCAATTTTATTTTAATTTTCTTATTTCACGTAAAAATGTTGGCTGGCAACCGCCTAACAATATATTATATGTCATTATGTGCATATTGAATTGTTACTAATTTTCGTGTATTATAATCTGTTTTGGTCTATATCTTAAGAACCATTTAACATATTTTCACGAAATAAAGCTCAAACTCGAGTACCAGCACTTCTCTCATAGCGGTCGCAAACCCGGGTCCCTATGGCTGAAACAAAGTACCTTATTCTCTACCATGTTTGTTACTACTTTATTCTTTTTTTCAAAATAACGCATATTTCAATGCATTTCCCTACACTGACACACCACTAGGTTGCTTGCATATGACACCCGAGGATCACATATGCGTATTTTTACGTAACACAAAGAGAAACTACCTAATTATATCAAACTTTTAAAATTTTCTGAAATCGAAGTTTTATCTTATCTTCTGCAACGGTTTATTTTGATGCACCCTGTATATATATTTTCAATGTTAGAACAAAAAAAAAATGTTTTCATATTCTACACATCAGGATAGGTACGAAAGGCACAAATTAGCAGAATAAAAATAAAATAATGAAGTTAGAAACATATATTCTACATGAACGACTTTAACCCTTACCTTTTCAATGAGATCACATGACGCACACCTTCTGTCAAAAATTGATTCCAATTACCACGGAGCTATTCAATTTTATTTTAATTTTCTTATTTCACGTAAAAATGTTGGCTGGCAACCGCCTAACAATATATTATATGTCATTATGTGCATATTGAATTGTTACTAATTTTCGTGTATTATAATCTGTTTTGGTCTATATCTTAAGAACCATTTAACATATTTCCACGAAATAAAGCTCAAACTCGAGCACCAGCACTTATCTCATACCGGTCGCAAACCCGGGTCCCTATGGCTGAAACAAAGTACCTTATTCTCTACCATGTTTGTTACTACTTTATTCTTTTTTTCAAAATAACGCATATTTCACTGCATTTCCCTACACTGACACACCACTAGGTTGCTTGCATATGACACCCGAGGATCACATATGCGTATTTTTACGTAACACAAAGAGAAACTACCTAATTATATCAAACTTTTAAAATTTTCTGAAATCGAAGTTTTATCTTATCTTCTGCAACGGTTTATTTTGATGCACCCTGTATATATATTTTCAATGTTAGAACAAAAAAAAATGTTTTCATATTCTACACATCAGGATAGGTACGAAAGGCACAAATTAGCAGAAAAATCATAAAATAATGAAGTTAGAAACATATATTCTACATGAACAACTATAACCCTTACCTTTTCAATGAGATCACATGACGCTCACCTTCTGTCAAAAATTGATTCCAATTACCACAGAGCTATTCATTTTTTTTTAATTTTCTTATTTCATGTAAAAATGTTGGCTGGCAACCGCCTAACAATATATTATATGTCATTATGTGCATATTGAATTGTTACTAATTGTCGTGTATTATAATCTATTTTGGTCTATATCTTAAGAACCATTTAACATATTTTCACGAAATAAAGCTCAAACTCGAGTACCAGCACTTCTCTCATATAGGTCGCAAACCCGGATCCCTATGTCTGAAAAAAAGTACCTTATCCTGTACCATGTTTGTTACTACTTTATTCTTTTTTTCAAAATAACGCATATTTCACTGCATTTCCCTACACTGACACACCACTAGGTTGCTTGCATATGACACCCGAGGATCACATATGCGTATTTTTACGTAACACAAAGAGAAACTACCTAATTCTATCAAACTTATATATTTTTCTGAAATCGAAGTGTTATTTTGTCTTCTGCAGCGCTATATTTTGATGCACCCTGTATATATATTTTCGATGTCAGAACAAAATATGTTGTTTTCATATTCTACACATCAGGATATGTACGAAAAGCACAAATTAGCAGAATAAAAATAAAATAATGAAGTTAGAAACATATATTCTACATAAACGACTTTAACCCTTACCTTTTCAATGAGATCACATGACGCACACCTTCTGTCAAAAATTGATTCCAATTACCACGGAGCTATTCAATTTTGTTTTAATTTTCTTATTTCACGTAAAAATGTTGGCTGGCAACCGCCTAACAATATATTACATGTCATTATGTGCATATTGAATTGTTACTAATTGTCGTGTATTATAATCTGTTTTGGTCTATATCTTAAGAACCATTTAACATATTTTCACGAAATAAAGCTCAAACTCGAGTACCAGCACTTCTCTCATAGCGGTCGCAAACCCGGGTCCCTATGGCTGAAAAAAAGTACGTTATCCTGTACCATGTTTGTTACTACTTTATTCTTTTTTTCAAAATAACGCATATTTCACTGCATTTCCCTACACTGACACACCACTAGGTTGCTTGCATATGACACCCGAGGATCACATATGCGTATTTTTACATAACACAAAGAGAAACTACCTAATTCTATCAAACTTATATATTTTTCTGAAATCGAAGTGTTATTTTGTCTTCTGCAGCGCTATATTTTGATGCACTCTGTATATATATTTTCGATGTCAGAAAAAAAATGTTGTTTTCATATTCTACACATCAGGATAGGTACGAAAAGCACAAATTAGCAGAATAAAAATAAAATAATGAAGTTAGAAACATATATTCTACATGAACGACTTTAACCCTTACCTTTTCAATGAGATCACATGACGCACACCTTCTGTCAAAAATTGATTCCAATTACCACGGAGCTATTCAATTTTATTTTAATTTTCTTATTTCACGTAAAAATGTTGGCTGGCAACCGCCTAACAATATATTATATGTCATTATGTGCATATTGAATTGTTACTAATTTTCGTGTATTATAATCTGTTTTGGTCTATATCTTAAGAACCATTTAACATATTTCCACGAAATAAAGCTCAAACTCGAGCACCAGCACTTATCTCATAGCGGTCGCAAACCCGGGTCCCTATGGCTGAAA
The DNA here is from genome assembly GCF_964235325.1 of Thermobia domestica. NCBI lineage: Eukaryota > Metazoa > Arthropoda > Insecta > Zygentoma > Lepismatidae > Thermobia > Thermobia domestica. The sequence continues at coordinate 258,062 of NW_027655983.1, forward strand.
CAAAGTACCTTATTCTCTACCATGTTTGTTACTACTTTATTCTTTTTTTCAAAATAACGCATATTTCAATGCATTTCCCTACACTGACACACCACTAGGTTGCTTGCATATGACACCCGAGGATCACATATGCGTATTTTTACGTAACACAAAGAGAAACTACCTAATTATATCAAACTTTTAAAATTTTCTGAAATCGAAGTTTTATCTTATCTTCTGCAACGGTTTATTTTGATGCACCCTGTATATATATTTTCAATGTTAGAACAAAAAAAAATGTTTTCATATTCTACACATCAGGATAGGTACGAAAGGCACAAATTAGCAGAAAAATCATAAAATAATGAAGTTAGAAACATATATTCTACATGAACAACTATAACCCTTACCTTTTCAATGAGATCACATGACGCTCACCTTCTGTCAAAAATTGATTCCAATTACCACAGAGCTATTCATTTTTTTTAATTTTCTTATTTCATGTAAAAATGTTGGCTGGCAACCGCCTAACAATATATTATATGTCATTATGTGCATATTGAATTGTTACTAATTGTCGTGTATTATAATCTATTTTGGTCTATATCTTAAGAACCATTTAACATATTTTCACGAAATAAAGCTCAAACTCGAGTACCAGCACTTCTCTCATATAGGTCGCAAACCCGGGTCCCTATGGCTGAAAAAAAGTACCTTATCCTGTACCATGTTTGTTACTACTTTATTCTTTTTTTTCAAAATAACGCATATTTCACTGCATTTCCCTACACTGACACACCACTAGGTTGCTTGCATATGACACCCGAGGATCACATATGCGTATTTTTACGTAACACAAAGAGAAACTACCTAATTCTATCAAACTTATATATTTTTCTGAAATCGAAGTGTTATTTTGTCTTCTGCAGCGCAATATTTTGATGCACCCTGTATATATATTTTCGATGTTAGAACAAAATATGTTGTTTTCATATTCTACACATCAGGATATGTACGAAAAGCACAAATTAGCAGAATAAAAATAAAATAATGAAGTTAGAAACATATATTCTATATGAACGACTTTAACCCTTACCTTTTCAATGAGATCACATGACGCACACCTTCTGTCAAAAATTGATTCCAATTACCACGGAGCTATTCAATTTTATTTTAATTTTCTTATTTCACGTAAAAATGTTGGCTGGCAACCGCCTAACAATATATTATATGTCATTATGTGCATATTGAATTGTTACTAATTTTCGTGTATTATAATCTGTTTTGGTCTATATCTTAAGAACCATTTAACATATTTTCACGAAATAAAGCTCAAACTCGAGTACCAGCACTTCTCTCATAGCGGTCGCAAACCCGGGTCCCTATGGCTGAAACAAAGTACCTTATTCTCTACCATGTTTGTTACTACTTTATTCTTTTTTTCAAAATAACGCATATTTCAATGCATTTCCCTACACTGACACACCACTAGGTTGCTTGCATATGACACCCGAGGATCACATATGCGTATTTTTACGTAACACAAAGAGAAACTACCTAATTATATCAAACTTTTAAAATTTTCTGAAATCGAAGTTTTATCTTATCTTCTGCAACGGTTTATTTTGATGCACCCTGTATATATATTTTCAATGTTAGAACAAAAAAAAAATGTTTTCATATTCTACACATCAGGATAGGTACGAAAGGCACAAATTAGCAGAATAAAAATAAAATAATGAAGTTAGAAACATATATTCTACATGAACGACTTTAACCCTTACCTTTTCAATGAGATCACATGACGCACACCTTCTGTCAAAAATTGATTCCAATTACCACGGAGCTATTCAATTTTATTTTAATTTTCTTATTTCACGTAAAAATGTTGGCTGGCAACCGCCTAACAATATATTATATGTCATTATGTGCATATTGAATTGTTACTAATTTTCGTGTATTATAATCTGTTTTGGTCTATATCTTAAGAACCATTTAACATATTTCCACGAAATAAAGCTCAAACTCGAGCACCAGCACTTATCTCATACCGGTCGCAAACCCGG